>NC_059467.1:55311486-55538986 GCF_905237065.1 Salmo salar | reverse complement strand
GGGGTCAGACCAGCCCTGTGTTCCAGCTATAAGGGGTCAGACCAGCCCTGTGTTCCAGCTATAAGGGGTCAGACCAGCCCTGTGTTCCAGCTATAAGGGGTCAGACCAGCCCTGTGTTCCAGCTATAAGGGGTCAGACCAGCCCTGTGTTCCAGCTATAAGGGTCAGACCAGCCCTGTGTTCCAGCTATAAGGGTCAGACCAGCCCCTGTGTTCCAGCTATAAGGGGTCAGACCAGCCCCTGTGTTCCAGCTATAAGGGGTCAGACCAGCCCTGTGTTCCAGCTATAAGGGGTCAGACCAGCCCTGTGTTCCAGCTATAAGGGGTCAGACCAGCCCTGTGTTCCAGCTATAAGGGGTCAGACCAGCCCTGTGTTCCAGCTATAAGGGGTCAGACCAGCCCTGTGTTCCAGCTATAAGGGACATACAAGCCCTGTGTTCCAGCTATAAGGGGTCAGACCAGCCCTGTGTTCCAGCTATAAGGGGTCAGACCAGCCCTGTGTTCCAGCTATAAGGGTCAGACCAGCCCTGTGTTCCAGCTATAAGGGGTCAGACCAGCCCTGTGTTCCAGCTATAAGGGGTCAGACCAGCCCTGTGTTCCAGCTATAAGGGTCAGACCAGCCCTGTGTTCCAGCTATAAGGGGTCAGACCAGCCCTGTGTTCCAGCTATAAGGGTCAGACCAGCCCTGTGTTCCAGCTATAAGGGGTCAGACCAGCCCTGTGTTCCAGCTATAAGGGTTCAGACCAGCCCTGGGTCATAACATTCCTTGAGCTTGGATCTTGTAGTTTGAAGAATTACGCAGGAAGAATGGTTAACGTTGTTCAGATGTGGAAAACTAAGTATAATATATATATTATATATTATAAGTCTGTAGTGGTTGTATGATGGCTTACATTCATGATTTGAAACCATGAGAAACTAGACTCGATGGGGAGATACAGGACAGGAGAACTCTCTAGAACGAAGACACCTTTAGAAACTAGACTCGATGGGGAGATACAGGACAGGAGAACTCTCTAGAACGAAGACACCTTTAGAAACTAGACTCAATGGGGAGATACAGGACAGGAGAACTCTCTAGAACGAAGACACCTTTAGAAACTAGACTCGATGGGGAGATACAGGACAGGAGAACTCTCTAGAACGAAGACACCTTGAGAAACTAGACTCGATGGGGAGATACAGGACAGGAGAACACCCTAGAACGAAGACACCTTTAGAAACTAGACTCGATGGGGAGATACAGGACAGGAGAACTCTCTAGAACGAAGACACTAATCCTACTTGGTCTTAAATTGGCAGCATCCTATTTTCATATCTTCTCAAAATGACATGCTTTAGAAACATGCTTCAGAAACAAAAATGAATGTAATTATTAAGAGAAATGACTTGCATATCTAAATTATATTACACAGCATTTAATACATATCGTCATAACCCAATATAGCCTGTTAAAATCTGAATATAGAGAGAAACCATGGTAACCTATAGGTCCTGTAGAGAGGAAGCATGGTAACCTATAGGAAGCATGTTAACCTATAGGAAGCATGGTAACCTATAGGAAGCATGGTAACCTATAGGCCCTGTAGAGAGGAAGCATGGTAACCTATAGGAAGCATGGTAACCTATAGGCCCTGCAGAGAGGAAGCATGGTAACCTATAGGAAGCATGGTAACCTATAGGAAGCATGGTAACCTATAGGCCCTGTAGAGAGGAAGCATGGTAACCTATAGGAAGCATGGTAACCTATAGGCCCTGCAGAGAGGAAGCATGGTAACCTATAGGAAGCATGGTAACCTATAGGAAGCATGGTAACCTATAGGCCCTGTAGAGAGGAAGCATGGTAACCTATAGGCCCTGTAGAGAGGAAGCATGGTAACCTATAGGAAGCATGGTAACCTATAGGCCCTGTAAAGAGGAAGCATGGTAACCTATAGGAAGCATGGTAACCTATAGGCCCTGTAAAGAGGAAGCATGGTAACCTATAGGCCCTGTAGAGAGGAAGCATGGTAACCTATAGGAAGCATGGTAACCTATAGGAAGCATGGTAACCTATAGGAAGCATGGTAACCTATAGGCCCTGTAGAGAGGAAGCATGGTAACCTATAGGAAGCATGGTAACCTATAGGAAGCATGGTAACCTATAGGCCCTGTAGAGAGGAAGCATGGTAACCTATAGGAAGCATGGTAACCTATAGGAAGCATGGTAACCTATAGGAAGCATGGTAACCTATAGGCCCTATAGAGAGGAAGCATGGTAACCTATAGGCCCTGTAGAGAGGAAGCATGGTAACCTATAGGCCCTGTAGAGAGGAAGCATGGTAACCTATAGGCCCTGTAGAGAGGAAGCATGGTAACCTATAGGAAGCATGGTAACCTATAGGCCCTGTAGAGAGGAAGCATGGTAACCTATAGGCCCTGTAGAGAGGAAGCATGGTAACCTATAGGCCCTGTAGAGAGGAAGCATGGTAACCTATAGGAAGCATGGTAACCTATAGGAAGCATGGTAACCTATAGGAAGCATGGTAACCTATAGGCCCTATAGAGAGGAAGCATGGTAACCTATAGGCCCTGTAGAGAGGAAGCATTGTAACCTATAGGCCCTGTAGAGAGGAAGCATGGTAACCTATAGGCCCTGTAGAGAAGAAGCATGGTAACCTATAGGAAGCATGGTAACCTATAGGAAGCATGGTAACCTATAGGCCCTGTAGAGAGGAAGCATGGTAACCTATAGGAAGCATGGTAACCTATAGGAAGCATGGTAACCTATAGGAAGCATGGTAACCTATAGGCCCTGTAGAGAGGAAGCATGGTAACCTATAGGAAGCATGGTAACCTATAGGAAGCATGGTAACCTATAGGCCCTGTAGAGAGGAAGCATGGTAACCTATAGGAAGCATGGTAACCTATAGGAAGCATGGTAACCTATAGGCCATGTAGAGAGGAAGCATGGTAACCTATAAGAAGCATGGTAACCTATAGGAAGCATGGTAACCTATAGGAAGCATGGTAACCTATAGGCCCTGTAGAGAGGAAGCATGGTAACCTATAGGAGGCATGGTAACCTATAGGAAGCATGGTAACCTATAGGCCCTGTAGAGAGGAAGCATGGTAACCTATAGGAAGCATGGTAACCTATAGGCCCTGTAGAGAGGAAGCATGGTAACCTATAGGCCCTGTAGAGAGGAAGCATGGTAACCTATAGGAAGCATGGTAACCTATAGGCCCTGTAAAGAGGAAGCATGGTAACCTATAGGCCCTGTAGAGAGGAAGCATGGTAACCTATAGGCCCTGTAGAGAGGAAGCATGGTATCCTATAGGAAGCATGGTAACCTATAGGAAGCATGGTAACCTATAGGCCCTGTAGATAGGAAGCATGGTAACCTATAGGCCCTGTAGAGAGGAAGCATGGTAACCTATAGGAAGCATGGTAACCTATAGGAAGCATGGTAACCTATAGGAAGCATGGTAACCTATAGGAAGCATGGTAACCTATAGGCCCTGTAGAGAGGAAGCATGGTAACCTATAGGCCCTGTAGAGAGGAAGCATGGTAACCTATAGGCCCTGTAGAGAGGAAGCATGGTAACCTATAGGAAGCATGGTAACCTATAGGAAGCATGGTAACCTATAGGCCCTGTAGAGAGGAAGCATGGTAACCTATAGGAAGCATGGTAACCTATAGGCCCTGTAAAGAGGAAGCATGGTAACCTATAGGCCCTGTAGAGAGGAAGCATGGTAACCTATAGGCCCTGTAGAGAGGAAGCATGGTATCCTATAGGAAGCATGGTAACCTATAGGAAGCATGGTAACCTATAGGAAGCATGGTAACCTATAGGCCCTGTAGAGAGGAAGCATGGTAACCTATAGGCCCTGTAGAGAGGAAGCATGGTAACCTATAGGAAGCATGGTAACCTATAGGAAGCATGGTAACCTATATTAAGCATGGTAACCTATAGGCCCTGTAGAGAGGAAGCATGGTAACCTATAGGCCCTGTAGAGAGGAAGCATGGTAACCTATAGGAAGCATGGTAACCTATAGGAAGCATGGTAACCTATAGGCCCTGTAGAGAGGAAGCATGGTAACCTATAGGAAGCATGGTAACCTATAGGAAGCATGGTAACCTATAGGAAGCATGGTAACCTATAGGCCCTGTAGAGAGGTAGCATGGTAACCTATAGGAAGCATGGTAACCTATAGGAAGCATGGTAACCTATAGGCCCTGTAGAGAGGAAGCATGGTAACCTATAGGAAGCATGGTAACCTATAGGAAGCATGGTAACCTATAGGAAGCATGGTAACCTATAGGCCCTGTAGAGAGGAAGCATGGTAACCTATAGGAGGCATGGTAACCTATAGGAAGCATGGTAACCTATAGGCCCTGTAGAGAGGAAGCATGGTAACCTATAGGAAGCATGGTAACCTATAGGCCCTGTAGAGAGGAAGCATGGTAACCTATAGGCCCTGTAGAGAGGAAGCATGGTAACCTATAGGAAGCATGGTAACCTATAGGCCCTGTAAAGAGGAAGCATGGTAACCTATAGGCCCTGTAGAGAGGAAGCATGGTAACCTATAGGCCCTGTAGAGAGGAAGCATGGTATCCTATAGGAAGCATGGTAACCTATAGGAAGCATGGTAACCTATAGGAAGCATGGTAACCTATAGGCCCTGTAGAGAGGAAGCATGGTAACCTATAGGCCCTGTAGAGAGGAAGCATGGTAACCTATAGGAAGCATGGTAACCTATAGGAAGCATGGTAACCTATAGGCCCTGTAGAGAGGAAGCATGGTAACCTATAGGAAGCATGGTAACCTATAGGCCCTGTAGAAAGGAAGCATGGTAACCTATAGGAAGCATGGTAACCTATAGGAAGCATGGTAACCTATAGGAAGCATGGTAACCTATAGGAAGCATGGTAACCTACAGGTCTTGTCTGAACCCAATGCATTTGAAAACTACACCATGTGGACATTCTGTTCGTCCCCAGAGAAAGTTAGCGTTGGACCCTGGCGTGTTTCATATGCAGCCATGTGGTCGTGGGTCATTTCCTGGGCTTTGATTGACGTACGCAAAGCTGGACTAGTTTATAAAAGATGTCTGACTGAATAAAGTTGATCTCACAGCCAGCTGGACGAGTTTATAAAAGATGTCTATCTGACTGAATAAAATGTAACTCGTGTATCCTCTACATTCATTAATCAGACACCGTAGCTATATGTCCATGGGGTCACATCCGGACAAACAAACTCTAGATCTCAGATGTATTTTTGTCAATATTTAGTCCATGAGGACTTGCCAGACAGTGATGTTAAAGTGAGGGACTCGTCAGTAACCTCCTGAATCTCATCGGTAAGAGAGATGTTAATTTCGCTCCCTAATTTGCATACTAGTATGCTTTTTTTTGTGGCAATTATTAGCAGATTAAATTAATAAAATATCACCGCAGGATCAGTAGGTGGTCTAGTGGAGAGATAGTTTCACTGTGGTCCGTCGGCAGCGTAGCCTAGTGGTTAGAGCGTTGGACTAGTAACCGAAAGGTTGCAAGTTCAAATCCCTGAACTGACAAAGTAAAAAAACTGTTGTTCTGCCCCTAAACAAGGCAGTTTAACCCACTGTTCCTAGGCCGTCATTGTAAAATAAGAATTTGTTCTTAACGGACTTGCCTAGTTAAATAAATATATATTAAATAAAGGTTAAAAAATAAAATATGATAAAAGAAAACAGATTAAATATCGCCGTCTGATGAAACTAACACGTTTATGAGAAAATGGTTTTTAATCCCCCTGTTAGAGTTTGATAGTTTGCAGGGTTGAAAATACTAACTTAGCGTTACAATATCCCAGAGGACACCAAAATAGAGCTTGTTCTGCAAAACAAATCGGGGAAGAGGTTGGGAGTCTGTTGTGTCGTCGGAAAAGAATGATGTCTGTTTACATTTAAACACCTTCATCTTCCTCCATCTCCATTGGAATAGAATATGAAACAGAATATTACTTTATGTCAACGAACTGAAACGAACCTTCCCTTCTCACCCATCTGTTTCCGAGCACTCTGAGTTATTATGTTGGAATGACGCCCAGGAAACAAACATTTACTTAGTGTGTGTCCACAATTGCGCCCTATTCACTGTGTAGTGCACTACATTTGACCAGGGTCCATAGGGGCTCTAGGAAAAAAAAATAGTGCACTATAAAGGGATTAGGATACCATTGTGGATACACTACACTAAGTAAAATGTTTCTCCTCTGGGTCCAGGACAGTTTGGTTAGTGGAGTCGCCAGAACACTGTGACCTTGCTGTCTGGTATTACCGGTCCAGGACAGTACCAGAACACTGTGACCTCGCTGTCTGGTATTACCGGTCCAGGACAGTACCAGAACACTGTGACCTCGCTGTCTGGTATTACCGGTCCAGGACAGTACCAGAACACTGTGACCTGGCTGTCTGGTATTACCGGTCCAGGACAGTACCAGAACACTGTGACCTGGCTGTCTGGTATTACCGGTCCAGGACAGTACCAGAACACTGTGACCTCGCTGTCTGGTATTACCGGTCCAGGACAGTACCAGAACACTGTGACCTGGCTGTCTGGTATTACCGGTCCAGGACAGTACCAGAACACTGTGACCTGGCTGTCTGGTATTACCGGTCCAGGACAGTACCAGAACACTGTGACCTGGCTGTCTGGTATTACCGGTCCAGGACAGTACCAGAACACTGTGACCTCGCTGTCTGGTATTACCGGTCCAGGACAGTACCAGAACACTGTGACCTGTCTGTGTGGTATTACCGGTCCAGGACAGTACCAGAACACTGTGACCTCGCTGTCTGGTATTACCGGTCCAGGACAGTACCAGAACACTGTGACCTCGCTGTCTGGTATTACCGGTCCAGGACAGTACCAGAACACTGTGACCTGGCTGTCTGCAGACAGGTGATGCTTTACAATAAAGCCAGTGGGGGTGTGGTTCGTGGCCAATATACCACGGCTAAGGGCTGTTTTTAAGCACGATGCAACGTGGAGTGCCTGGACACAGCTCTTAGCTGTTGTATATTGGCCATATATCACAAACCCCCGAGGTGCCTTATTGCTATTATAAACTGGTTTCCAAAGTAATTAATTAATTACAACAGTAAACATGAATGATGTGGTTTACGGTCTGATATACCAACGCTGTCAGCCAATCAGCATTAAGGGCTCGAACCACCCAGTTTATAATATACTGTTTTATTACCAGTCAGAATGGATGGCAGTAAACTGGGCAGTATATATTACATGGAAGGCAGTACCAGTCAGAATAGATGGCAGTATATATTACATGAAAGGCAGTACCAGTCAGAATAGATGGCAGTATATATTACATGAAAGGCAGTACCAGTCAGAATAGATGGCAGTATATATTACATGAAAGGCAGTACCAGTCAGAATAGATGGCAGTATATATTACATGGAAGGCAGTACCAGTCAGAATAGATGGGGCAGTATATATTACATGAAAGGCAGTACCAGTCAGAATAGATGGCAGTATATATTACATGAAAGGCAGTACCAGTCAGAATAGATGGCAGTATATATTACATGAAAGGCAGTACCAGTCAGAATAGATGGCAGTATATATTACATGAAAGGCAGTACCAGTCAGAATAGATGGCAGTATACTGGGCAGTAATATTACCAACAGTAAACCAACCTCCTCTCTGGGTCCCAGACCTCGAAGGAACCCGACCTGTCTTTTGTCTATAAGCCTGTCTGATATCAATGTGTTTACTACTACAGTAGTACCAGCGGTAAACAAACACTACTTCTCTCTCTCTCTCTCTCTCTCTCTCTCTCGTCCACAGACCCTGAAACCGACAGCGTGTCCTTCCGGGTCCCAGAGCCCGAAGGAACCCGACCTGTCGGCCAGAAGAGACTTCCAGAGGGAAGCAGAGCTGCTCACCAACCTCCAGCACCAACACATTGTTAAGTTCTATGGGGTCTGTGTGGACGGGGATCCCCTCATCATGGTGTTTGAGTACATGAAGCATGGAGACCTCAACAGGTTCCTCAGGTAATGGTAGAGGAACATATGTCGGGATTTTGTTTTTTTGGGGGGAGGAGGGGTCTAAAGCTCATTTCCTGTATTTTTACACAATCCAACATGCCGTCTCTATTTAGAACCAAAAGAAAGCAAAATGTCCACAGTTATCAGCTACGTAAGAGATGAAACTCCTCTGTCTCTCCTCCTCTGTCTCTACTCCTCTGTCTCTACTCCTCCTCCTCTGTCTCTCCTCCTCCTCTGTCTCTCCTCCTCCTCCTCTGTCTCTACTCCCCTTCTGTCTCTACTCCTCCTCTGTCTCTGCTCCTCCTCCTCTGTCTCTCCTCCTCTGTCTCTGCTCCTCCTCCTCTGTCTCTACTCCTCCTCTACTCCACAGTTATCAAGCTACGTAAGAGATGAAACTCCTCTGTCTCTACTCCTCTGTCTCTACTCCTCCTCCTCTGTCTCTACTCCTCCTCTGTCTCTCCTCCTCCTCTGTCTCTACTCCTCCTCCTCTGTCTCTACTCCTCCTCTGTCTCTCCTCCTCCTCTGTCTCTCCTCCTCTGTCTCTACTCTTCCTCCTCTGTCTCTCCTCCTCCTCTGTCTCTCCTCCTCCTCCTCTGTCTCTCCTCCTCCTCCTCTGTCTCTCCTCCTCTGTCTCTCCTCCTCCTCCTCTGTCTCTCCTCCTCTGTCTCTACTCCTCCTCCTCTGTCTCTACTCCTCCTCCTCTGTCTCTACTCCTCCTCTGTCGCTACTCCTCTGTCTCTACTCCCCCTCTGTCTCTACTCCTCTGTCTCTACTCCTCCTCCTCTGTCTCTGCTCCTCCTCCTCTGTCTCTTCTCCTCCTCTGTCTCTACTCCTCTGTCTCTACTCCTCCTCTGTCTCTCCTCCTCCTCTGTCTCTCCTCCTCCTCTGTCTCTACTCCTCCTCCTCTGTCTCTACTCCTCTGTCTCTACTCCTCCTCCTCTGTCTCTACTCCTCCTCCTCTGTCTCTACTCCTCTGTCTCTACTCCTCCTCCTCTGTCTCTCCTCCTCCTCTGTCTCTACTCCTCTGTCTCTACTCCTCCTCTGTCTCTACTCCTCCTCCTCTGTCTCTACTCCTCCTCTGTCTCTATTCCTCCTCTGTCTCTACTCCTCCTCCTCTGTCGCTACTCCTCTGTCTCTACTCCTCCTCCTCTGTCTCTCCTCCTCCTCTGTCTCTACTCCTCCTCTGTCTCTACTCCTCCTCTGTCTCTACTCCTCCTCCTCTGTCTCTACTCCTCCTCCTCTGTCTCTACTCCTCCTCCTCTGTCTCTACTCCTCCTCTGTCTCTGCTCCTCCTCTGTCTCTCCTCCTCCTCTGTCTCTCCTCCTCCTCTGTCTCTACTCCTCCTCTGTCTCTCCTCCTCCTCTGTCTCTCCTCCTCCTCTGTCTCTACTCCTCCTCTGTCTCTACTCCCCCTCTGTCTCTCCTCCTCCTCTGTCTCTCCTCCTCCTCTGTCTCTACTCCTCCTCTGTCTCTACTCCTCCTCTGTCTCTACTCCCCCTCTGTCTCTCCTCCTCCTCTGTCTCTACTCCTCCTCTGTCTCTACTCCTCCTCTGTCTCTCCTCCTCCTCTGTCTCTACTCCTCCTCTGTCTCTACTCCTCCTCTGTCTCTACTCCTCCTCTGTCTCTACTCCCCCTCTGTCTCTCCTCCTCCTCTGTCTCTCCTCCTCCTCTGTCTCTACTCCTCCTCTGTCTCTACTCCTCCTCTGTCTCTCCTCCTCCTCTGTCTCTACTCCTCCTCTGTCTCTCCTCCTCCTCTCTCTACTCCTCCTCTGTCTCTACTCCTCCTCTGTCTCTACTCCTCCTCTGTCTCTCCTCCTCCTCTGTCTCTACTCCTCCTCTGTCTCTACTCCTCCTCTGTCTCTACTCCTCCTCTGTCTCTGCTCCTCCTCTGTCTCTGCTCCTCCTCTGTCTCTCCTCCTCCTCTGTCTCTCCTCCTCTGTCTCTGTCTCCTCTGTCTCTCCTCCTCCTCTGTCTCTCCTCCTCTGTCTCTCCTCCTCCTCTGTCTCTCCTCCTCCTCTGTCTCTCCTCCTCCTCTGTCTCTCCTCCTCCTCTGTCTCTACTCCTCCTCTGTCTCTCCTCCTCCTCTGTCTCCACTCCTCCTCTGTCTCCACTCCTCCTCCTCTGTCTCTCCTCCTCCTCTGTCTCTCCTCCTCCTCTGTCTCTACTCCTCCTCCTCTGTCTCTCCTCCTCCTCTGTCTCTACTCCTCCTCCTCTGTCTCTCCTCCTCCTCTGTCTCTCCTCCTCCTCTGTCGCTACTCCTCTGTCTCTACTCCCCCTCTGTCTCTACTCCTCTGTCTCTACTCCTCCTCCTCTGTCTCTGCTCCTCCTCCTCTGTCTCTTCTCCTCCTCTGTCTCTACTCCTCTGTCTCTACTCCTCCTCTGTCTCTCCTCCTCCTCTGTCTCTCCTCCTCCTCTGTCTCTACTCCTCCTCCTCTGTCTCTACTCCTCTGTCTCTACTCCTCCTCCTCTGTCTCTACTCCTCCTCCTCTGTCTCTACTCCTCTGTCTCTACTCCTCCTCCTCTGTCTCTCCTCCTCCTCTGTCTCTACTCCTCTGTCTCTACTCCTCCTCTGTCTCTACTCCTCCTCCTCTGTCTCTACTCCTCCTCTGTCTCTATTCCTCCTCTGTCTCTACTCCTCCTCTGTCGCTACTCCTCTGTCTCTACTCCTCCTCCTCTGTCTCTCCTCCTCCTCTGTCTCTACTCCTCCTCTGTCTCTACTCCTCCTCTGTCTCTACTCCTCTGTCTCTACTCCTCCTCCTCTGTCTCTACTCCTCCTCCTCTGTCTCTACTCCTCCTCTGTCTCTACTCCTCCTCCTCTGTCTCTACTCCTCCTCTGTCTCTGCTCCTCCTCTGTCTCTCCTCCTCCTCTGTCTCTCCTCCTCCTCTGTCTCTCCTCCTCCTCTGTCTCTACTCCTCCTCTGTCTCTACTCCTCCTCTGTCTCTACTCCTCCTCTGTCTCTACTCCTCCTCTGTCTCTACTCCCCCTCTGTCTCTCCTCCTCCTCTGTCTCTACTCCTCCTCTGTCTCTACTCCTCCTCTGTCTCTACTCCTCCTCTCTCTACTCCTCTGTCTCTACTCCTCCTCTGTCTCTCCTCCTCCTCTGTCTCTACTCCTCCTCTGTCTCTACTCCTCCTCTGTCTCTGCTCCTCCTCTGTCTCTACTCCTCCTCTGTCTCTACTCCTCCTCTGTCTCTACTCCTCCTCTGTCTCTGCTCCTCCTCTGTCTCTGCTCCTCCTCTGTCTCTGCTCCTCCTCTGTCTCTGCTCCTCCTCTGTCTCTCCTCCTCCTCTGTCTCTCCTCCTCTGTCTCTGCTCCTCCTCTGTCTCTCCTCCTCCTCTGTCTCTCCTCCTCTGTCTCTCCTCCTCCTCTGTCTCTCCTCCTCCTCTGTCTCTCCTCCTCCTCTGTCTCTCCTCCTCCTCTGTCTCTACTCCTCCTCTGTCTCTCCTCCTCCTCTGTCTCCACTCCTCCTCTGTCTCCACTCCTCCTCCTCTGTCTCTACTCCTCCTCTGTCTCTACTCCTCCTCTGTCTCTACTCCTCCTCCTCTGTCTCTCCTCCTCCTCTGTCTCTACTCCTCCTCCTCTGTCTCTCCTCCTCCTCTGTCTCTCCTCCTCCTCTGTCTCTACTCCTCCTCTGTCTCTACTCCTCCTCTGTCTCTCCTCCTCCTCTGTCTCTCCTCCTCCTCTGTCTCTCCTCCTCCTCTGTCTCTACTCCTCTGTCTCTCCTCCTCCTCTGTCTCTACTCCTCCTCTGTCTCTCCTCCTCCTCTGTCTCTCCTCCTCCTCTGTCTCTACTCCTCCTCTGTCTCTACTCCTCTGTCTCTACTCCTCCTCTGTCTCTCCTCCTCCTCTGTCTCTCCTCCTCCTCTGTCTCTCTACTCCTCTGTCTCTCCTCCTCCTCTGTCTCTCCTCCTCCTCTGTCTCTCCTCCTCCTCTGTCTCTCCTCCTCCTCTGTTCTGTTTCTCGTCGGTCGTGTAATTTTACTACGTCTCTGCCCCTCTTTAGATTCCGTAGTCCAGATTCCATGATCCTTTTTACCACTTCCTGTCTAGTTCATACGTTTCATGACTTCCTGCTCTAGTTTAGACAGTTTCTACGTCTCTCGTCGTCCCCTACAGACTGTATAGATGAATGTTAATGTTTCTACGTCTCTCTCTCTCTCCAGAGTCCACGGTCCAGATGGTCGTCCCCTACAGACTGTATAGATGAATGTTAATGTTTCTACGTCTCTCTCTCTCTCCAGAGTCCACGGTCCAGATGGTCGTCCCCTACAGACTGTATAGATGAATGTTAATGTTTCTACGTCTCTCTCTCTCTCCAGAGTCCACGGTCCAGATGGTCGTCCCCTACAGACTGTATAGATGAATGTTAATGTTTCTACGTCTCTCTCTCTCTCCAGAGTCCACGGTCCAGATGGTTGTCCCCTACAGACTGTATAGATGAATGTTAATGTTTCTACGTCTCTCTCTCTCTCCAGAGTCCACGGTCCAGATGGTTGTCCCCTACAGACTGTATAGATGAATGTTAATGTTTCTACGTCTCTCTCTCTCTCCAGAGTCCACGGTCCAGATGGTCGTCCCCTACAGACTGTATAGATGAATGTTAATGTTTCTACGTCTCTCTCCAGAGTCCACGGTCCAGATGGTCGTCCCCTACAGACTGACGGAGAGCTGAGTCTGTCCCAGATGTTACACATCGCTACCCAGATCTCAGCCGGCATTGTGTACCTGGACTCCCAGCACTTTGTCCACAGAGACCTGGCCACCAGGAACTGTCTAGTGGGCAACGGGCTGTTGGTAAAGATAGGAGACTTCGGGATGTCCAGAGACATCTACAGCACAGACTACTACAGGGTAAGGACTCATGTATGGATGGACTATAGCGTTGCAGTATTCAAGCGAATTTACAAACAATTCGAAGGCTGGCGGTAGCCCCGTTGGACTCAAAGATTTGATCATTTATGAACATCTGTAACTGCCATTTCCTTTAATCTAGAGCAAAAAACATGTCCTCATATGATAAGAGGTGAACACAGTGGGGCAGTCCTCGAGGTGGCGTCGTGGCCCTCTCTACTGTTACTGTTTCACTTTGGGGAATTTCTGTTCTTCCCAACAACCTCATGAACGCGTGAGAGAGACATCTGAAATGTGTATATATATATATATATATATCAGTTTTTGTTATTCCACCTTTTATTTAACCAGGTAGGCCAGTTGAGAACAAGTCCTTTATTTAACCAGGTAGGCCTGTTGAGAACATGTTCTCATTTCCAGCTGCGACCTGGCCAAGATAAAGCAAAGCAGTGCAGTATTCTCAGTGTGTGGTGCCGGTAACAACTTTGCTCAAGTCATCTTTTAAATGCATCAGGACCATGAAAAGGGCATCAGGATATATACAGAGCCTTCAGAAAGTATTCAGACCCCTTGACTTTTTCTACATTTTGTTACGTTGCAGCCTCATTCTGAAGTGGATTCAGATATGTGTTTTCCTCTTCAACTTCCACACAATACCCCTTAATGACATCACAATACCCCTTAATGACATCACAATACCCCTTAATGACATCACAATACCCCTTAATGACATCACAATACCCCTTAATGACATCACAATACCCCTTAATGACATCACAATACCCCTTAATGACATCACAATACCCCATAATGAGGATAATTACATCTGCAGTTATATGGATATTTAATGATAATGTAGTTATGAGGATAATTACAACTACAGTTATATGGATATTTAATGATAATGTGTTTATGAGGATAATTACATCTGCAGTTATCTTGATATTTAATGATAATGTGTTTATGAGGATAATTACATCCCTCCAATGGTGCTTGAGGGAGTAGCAGAAACTATAATGGTGCTGGAGGGAGTAGCAGAAACTATAATGGTGCTGGAGGGAGTAGCAGAAACTATAATGGTGCTGGGGGGATGAACAGAAACTATAATGGTGCTGGAGGGAGTAGCAGAAACTATAATGGTGCTGGAGGGAGTAGCAGAAACTATAATGGTGCTGGAGGGAGTAGCAGAAACTATAATGGTGCTGGAGGGAGTAGCAGAAACTATAATGGTGCTGGAGGGAGTAGCAGAAACTATAATGGTGCTGGAGGGAGTAGCAGAAACTATAATGGTGCTGGGGGGATGAACAGAAACTATAATGGTGCTGGAGGGAGTAGCAGAAACTATAATGGTGCTGGAGGGAGTAGCAGAAACTATAATGGTGCTGGAGGGAGTAGCAGAAACTATAATGGTGCTGGAAGGAGTAGCAGAAACTATAATGGTGCTGGAGGGAATAGCAGAAACTATAATGGTGCTGGAGGGAGTAGCAGAAACTATAATGGTGCTGGGGGGATGAACAGAAACTATAATGGTGCTGGAGGGAATAGCAGCAACTATAATGGTGCTGGAGGGAGTAGCAGAAACTATAATGGTGCTGGAGGGAGTAGCAGAAACTATAATGGTGCTGGAGGGAGTAGCAGAAACTATAATGGTGCTGGGGGGAGTAGCAGAAACTATAATGGTGCTGGAGGGAGTAGCAGAAACTATAATGGTGCTGGGGGATGAGCAGAAACTATAATGGTGCTGGAGGTAGTAGCAGAAACTATAATGGTGCTGGAGGGAATAGCAGAAACTATAATGGTGCTGGAAGGAGTAGCAGAAACTATAATGGTGCTGGAGGGAGTAGCAGAAACTATAATGGTGCTGGAGGGAGTAGCAGAAACTATAATGGTGCTGGAGGGAGTAGCAGAAACTATAATGGTGCTGGGGGATGAACAGAAACTATAATGGTGCTGGAGGTAATAGCAGAAACTATAATGGTGCTGGAGGGAATAGCAGAAACTATAATGGTGCTGGAAGGAGTAGCAGAAACTATAATGGTGCTGGAGGGAGTAGCAGAAACTATAATGGTGCTGGAGGGAGTAGCAGAAACTATAATGGTGCTGGAGGGAGTAGCAGAAACTATAATGGTGCTGGAGGGAGTAGCAGAAACTATAATGGTGCTGGGGGGATGAACAGAAACTATAATGGTGCTGGAGGGAATAGCAGAAACTATAATGGTGCTGGAGGGAGTAGCAGAAACTATAATGGTGCTGGAGGGAGGAGCAGAAACTATAATGGTGCTGGAGGGAATAGCAGAAACTATAATGGTGCTGGAGGGAATAGCAGAAGCTATAATGGTGCTGGAGGGATTTTGGTGCTAGAGGTTATAGCAGAAACTATATTGGTGCTGGAGGGGTTTTGGTGCTGGAGGTTATAGCAGAAACTATATTGGTGCTGGAGGGGTTTTGGTGCTGGATGAAAAAGCAGAAACTATGAAGGTGCTGGAGGGAATTGAGCCCTGTGGGATGCAAATATAAACATAATGATTCTCTACGCTGCGTCAGTTAGCCTTTAACTGCACTGGGCTAAACCAGGACCGCACAGAGTGTTTCTGGGTAGTCACGCTGCGTCAGTTAGCCTTTAACTGCACTGGGCTAAACCAGGACCGCACAGAGTGTTTCTGGGTAGTCACGCTGCGTCAGTTAGCCTTTAACTGCACTGGGCTAAACCAGGACCGCACAGAGTGTTTCTGGGTGTTTTCAACACTAAATACATTTGCCAAGAAGGTTAATTTTTACGTGGAGAATCTTTTTAAGGGTAAAATTGACTCCAACCAAACACGACGTAATCTAAGACAGAGAGGGATGCAGTTCAATCACCGTCCAAAAATAAACAGATTGTGGTAAAAATAAAGCAGACAAAGGTGGCGATACGGTAGTGAGGAATAAAGACAGAAGCCCACCGTCAATTAGACAATGATGAACTCTACCAATCTCTTATCTTCAACCTTACAGAGGACCTAAAAAACTGAATTGAAAGGGATCCTCACAGGAAGCTAAGGAGAACGGCTACATTTCAGCCAATGAGTTTGGGTTTATTTTCAATGGCAGTAAGGCTTCTTTGTCATCTTCTTCTAGAACCCTAGAAGGACTGTTTTCCTGTCATCAGTGGCCTGGTAAAGAAAAATCAGTATCTCAATGCATTATCAGTTTAAATAGTCAGGACCGGGATTACAGCAGTAACATCAGTCTTGTTGATGCTGTCAGGACCGGGATTACAGCAGTAACATCAGTCTTGTTGATGCTGTCAGGACCGGGATTACAGCAGTAACATCAGTCTTGTTGATGCTGTCAGGACCGGGATTACAGCAGTAACATCAGTCTTGTTGATGCTGTCAGGACCGGGATTACAACAGTAGCATCAGTCTTGTTGATGCTGTCAGGACCGGGATTACAGCAGTAACATCAGTCTTGTTGATGCTGTCAGGACCGGGATTACAGCAGTAACATCAGTCTTGTTGATGCTGTCAGGACCGGGATTACAGCAGTAACATCAGTCTTGTTGATGCTGTCAGGACCGGGATTACAGCAGTAACATCAGTCTTGTTGATGCTGTCAGGACCGGGATTACAGCAGTAACATCAGTCTTGTTGATGCTGTCAGGACCGGGATTACAGCAGTAACATCAGTCTTGTTGATGCTGTCAGGACCGGGATTACAGCAGTAACATCAGTCTTGTTGATGCTGTCAGGACCGGGATTACAGCAGTAACATCAGTCTTGTTGATGCTGTCAGGACCGGGATTACAGCAGTAACATCAGTCTTGTTGATGCTGTCAGGACCGGGATTACAGCAGTAACATCAGTCTTGTTGATGCTGTCAGGACCGGGATTACAGCAGTAACATCAGTCTTGTTGATGCTGTCAGGACCGGGATTACAGCAGTAACATCAGTCTTGTTGATGCGACGTCACATAAAAACTCTCAATACATAACTAATGTCTTCCTGTCTTCCTGTTTCAGGTCAGAGGTCACACCGTGCTGTACTAATGTCTTCCTGTCTTCCTGTTTCAGGTCAGAGGTCACACTGTGCTGTACTAATGTCTTCCTGTCTTCCTGTTTCAGGTCAGAGGTCACACCGTGCTGTACTAATGTCTTCCTGTTTCAGGTCGGAGGTCACACCGTGTTGTACTAATGTCTTCCTGTTTCAGGTCAGAGGTCACACCGTGCTGAACTGATGTCTTTCTGTTAACCTGTTTCAGGTCAGAGGTCACACCGCGCTGTACTAATGTCTTCCTGTTAACCTGTTTCAGGTCGGAGGTCACACCGCGCTGTACTAATGTCTTCCTGTTAACCTGTTTCAGGTCGGAGGTCACACCGTGATGTACTGATGTCTTCCTGTCTTCCTGTTTCAGGTCGGAGTTCACACCATGTTGCCGATCCGCTGGATGCCCCCTGAGAGCATCATGTACAGAAAGTTCACAGCAGAAAGTGACGTTTGGAGCTTCGGAGTCATCCTCTGGGAGATCTTCACCTATGGGGAACAGCCGTGGTTTCAGCTGGCCAACCACGAGGTATTCTGGACCACCAGCACCTTGACTGCCTCCCATAGGGCTCTGGTCAAGAGTACTGGACCACCAGCACCACAGGACTCTGGTCAAGAGCAGTGGACTATATAACACCACATTTAGGAGCACCCCTAGTACCACTAACTACCTGTAGGAGCACCCCTAGTACCACCACTAACTACTTGTAGGAGCACCCCTCGTACCACTAACTACCTGTAGGAGCGCCCCTAGTACCACCACTAACTACCTGTAGGAGCACCCCTAGTACCATCACTAACTACTTGTAGGAGCACCCCTCGTACCACTAACTACCTGTAGGAGCACCCCTAGTACCACCACTAACTACCTGTAGGAGCACCCCTAGTACCACCACTAACTACCTGTAGGAGCACCCCTAGTACCACCACTAACTACCTGTAGGAGCACCCCTAGTACCACTAACTACCTGTAGGAGCACCCCTAGTACCATCACTAACTACTTGTAGGAGCACCCCTCGTACCACTAACTACCTGTAGGAGCACCCCTAGTACCACCACTAACTACCTGTAGGAGCACCCCTAGTACCACCACTAACTACCTGTAGGAGCACCCCTAGTACCACCACTAACTACCTGTAGGAGCACCCCTAGTACCACCACTAACTACCTGTAGGAGCACCCCTAGTACCACCACTAACTACCTGTAGGAGCACCCCTAGTACCACTAACTACCTGTAGGAGCACCCCTAGTACCACCACTAACTACCTGTAGGAGCACCCCTAGTACCACCACTAACTACCTGTAGGAGCACCCCTAGTACCACTAACTACCTGTAGGAGCACCCCTAGTACCACCACTAACTACCTGTAGGAGCACCCCTAGTACCACCACTAACTACCTGTAGGAGCACCCCTAGTACCACCACTAACTACCTGTAGGAGCACCCCTAGTACCACCACTAACTACCTGTAGGAGCACCCCTAGTACCATCACTAACTACCTGTAGGAGCACCCCTAGTACCACCACTAACTACCTGTAGGAGCACCCCTAGTACCACCACTAACTACCTGTAGGAGCACCCCTAGTACCACCACTAACTACCTGTAGGGAGCACCCCTAGTACCACCACTAACTACCTGTAGGAGCACCCCTAGTACCACCACTAACTACCTGTAGGAGCACCCCTAGTACCACCACTAACTACCTGTAGGAGCACCCCTAGTACCACCACTAACTACCTGTAGGAGCACCCCTAGTACCACCACTAACTACCTGTAGGAGCACCCCTAGTACCACCACTAACTACCTGTAGGAGCACCCCTAGTACCACCACTAACTACCTGTAGGAGCACCCCTAGTACCACCACTAACTACCTGTAGGAGCACCCCTAGTACCACCACTAACTACCTGTAGGAGCACCCCTAGTACCACCACTAACTACCTGTAGGAGCACCCCTAGTACCACCACTAACTACCTGTAGGAGCACCCCTAGTACCACCACTAACTACCTGTAGGAGCACCCCTAGTACCACCACTAACTACCTGTAGGAGCACCCCTAGTACCACCACTAACTACCTGTAGGAGCACCCCTAGTACCACCACTAACTACCTGTAGGAGCACCCCTAGTACCACCACTAACTACCTGTAGGAGCACCCCTAGTACCACCACTAACTACCTGTAGGAGCACCCCTAGTACCACCACTAACTACCTGTAGGAGCACCCCTAGTACCACCACTAACTACCTGTAGGAGCACCCCTAGTACCACCACTAACTACCTGTAGGAGCACCCCTAGTACCACCACTAACTACCTGTAGGAGCACCCCTAGTACCACCACTAACTACCTGTAGGAGCACCCCTAGTACCACCACTAACTACCTGTAGGAGCACCCCTAGTACCACCACTAACTACCTGTAGGAGCACCCCTAGTACCACCACTAACTACCTGTAGGAGCACCCCTAGTACCACCACTAACTACCTGTAGGAGCACCCCTAGTACCACCACTAACTACCTGTAGGAGCACCCCTAGTACCACCACTAACTACCTGTAGGAGCACCCCTAGTACCACCACTAACTACCTGTAGGAGCACCCCTAGTACCACCACTAACTACCTGTAGGAGCACCCCTAGTACCACCACTAACTACCTGTAGGAGCACCCCTAGTACCACCACTAACTACCTGTAGGAGCACCCCTAGTACCACCACTAACTACCTGTAGGAGCACCCCTAGTACCACCACTAACTACCTGTAGGAGCACCCCTAGTACCACCACTAACTACCTGTAGGAGCACCCCTAGTACCACCACTAACTACCTGTAGGAGCACCCCTAGTACCACCACTAACTACCTGTAGGAGCACCCCTAGTACCACCACTAACTACCTGTAGGAGCACCCCTAGTACCACCACTAACTACCTGTAGGAGCACCCCTAGTACCACCACTAACTACCTGTAGGAGCACCCCTAGTACCACCACTAACTACCTGTAGGAGCACCCCTAGTACCACCACTAACTACCTGTAGGAGCACCCCTAGTACCACCACTAACTACCTGTAGGAGCACCCCTAGTACCACCACTAACTACCTGTAGGAGCACCCCTAGTACCACCACTAACTACCTGTAGGAGCACCCCTAGTACCACCACTAACTACCTGTAGGAGCACCCCTAGTACCACCACTAACTACCTGTAGGAGCACCCCTAGTACCACCACTAACTACCTGTAGGAGCACCCCTAGTACCACCACTAACTACCTGTAGGAGCACCCCTAGTACCACCACTAACTACCTGTAGGAGCACCCCTAGTACCACCACTAACTACCTGTAGGAGCACCCCTAGTACCACCACTAACTACCTGTAGGAGCACCCCTAGTACCACCACTAACTACCTGTAGGAGCACCCCTAGTACCACCACTAACTACCTGTAGGAGCACCCCTAGTACCACCACTAACTACCTGTAGGAGCACCCCTAGTACCACCACTAACTACCTGTAGGAGCACCCCTAGTACCACCACTAACTACCTGTAGGAGCACCCCTAGTACCACCACTAACTACCTGTAGGAGCACCCCTAGTACCACCACTAACTACCTGTAGGAGCACCCCTAGTACCACCACTAACTACCTGTAGGAGCACCCCTAGTACCACCACTAACTACCTGTAGGAGCACCCCTAGTACCACCACTAACTACCTGTAGGAGCACCCCTAGTACCACCACTAACTACCTGTAGGAGCACCCCTAGTACCACCACTAACTACCTGTAGGAGCACCCCTAGTACCACCACTAACTACCTGTAGGAGCACCCCTAGTACCACCACTAACTACCTGTAGGAGCACCCCTAGTACCACCACTAACTACCTGTAGGAGCACCCCTAGTACCACCACTAACTACCTGTAGGAGCACCCCTAGTACCACCACTAACTACCTGTAGGAGCACCCCTAGTACCACCACTAACTACCTGTAGGAGCACCCCTAGTACCACCACTAACTACCTGTAGGAGCACCCCTAGTACCACCACTAACTACCTGTAGGAGCACCCCTAGTACCACCACTAACTACCTGTAGGAGCACCCCTAGTACCACCACTAACTACCTGTAGGAGCACCCCTAGTACCACCACTAACTACCTGTAGGAGCACCCCTAGTACCACCACTAACTACCTGTAGGAGCACCCCTAGTACCACCACTAACTACCTGTAGGAGCACCCCTAGTACCACCACTAACTACCTGTAGGAGCACCCCTAGTACCACCACTAACTACCTGTAGGAGCACCCCTAGTACCACCACTAACTACCTGTAGGAGCACCCCTAGTACCACCACTAACTACCTGTAGGAGCACCCCTAGTACCACCACTAACTACCTGTAGGAGCACCCCTAGTACCACCACTAACTACCTGTAGGAGCACCCCTAGTACCACCACTAACTACCTGTAGGAGCACCCCTAGTACCACCACTAACTACCTGTAGGAGCACCCCTAGTACCACCACTAACTACCTGTAGGAGCACCCCTAGTACCACCACTAACTACCTGTAGGAGCACCCCTAGTACCACCACTAACTACCTGTAGGAGCACCCCTAGTACCACCACTAACTACCTGTAGGAGCACCCCTAGTACCACCACTAACTACCTGTAGGAGCACCCCTAGTACCACCACTAACTACCTGTAGGAGCACCCCTAGTACCACCACTAACTACCTGTAGGAGCACCCCTAGTACCACCACTAACTACCTGTAGGAGCACCCCTAGTACCACCACTAACTACCTGTAGGAGCACCCCTAGTACCACCACTAACTACCTGTAGGAGCACCCCTAGTACCACCACTAACTACCTGTAGGAGCACCCCTAGTACCACCACTAACTACCTGTAGGAGCACCCCTAGTACCACCACTAACTACCTGTAGGAGCACCCCTAGTACCACCACTAACTACCTGTAGGAGCACCCCTAGTACCACCACTAACTACCTGTAGGAGCACCCCTAGTACCACCACTAACTACCTGTAGGAGCACCCCTAGTACCACCACTAACTACCTGTAGGAGCACCCCTAGTACCACCACTAACTACCTGTAGGAGCACCCTAGTACCACCACTAACTACCTGTAGGAGCACCCCTAGTACCACCACTAACTACCTGTAGGAGCACCCCTAGTACCACCACTAACTACCTGTAGGAGCACCCCTAGTACCACCACTAACTACCTGTAGGAGCACCCCTAGTACCACCACTAACTACCTGTAGGAGCACCCCTAGTACCACCACTAACTACCTGTAGGAGCACCCCTAGTACCACCACTAACTACCTGTAGGAGCACCCCTAGTACCACCACTAACTACCTGTAGGAGCACCCCTAGTACCACCACTAACTACCTGTAGGAGCACCCCTAGTACCACCACTAACTACCTGTAGGAGCACCCCTAGTACCACCACTAACTACCTGTAGGAGCACCCCTAGTACCACCACTAACTACCTGTAGGAGCACCCCTAGTACCACCACTAACTACCTGTAGGAGCACCCCTAGTACCACCACTAACTACCTGTAGGAGCACCCTAGTACCACCACTAACTACCTGTAGGAGCACCCCTAGTACCACCACTAACTACCTGTAGGAGCACCCCTAGTACCACCACTAACTACCTGTAGGAGCACCCCTAGTACCACCACTAACTACCTGTAGGAGCACCCCTAGTACCACCACTAACTACCTGTAGGAGCACCCTAGTACCACCACTAACTACCTGTAGGAGCACCCCTAGTACCACCACTAACTACCTGTAGGAGCACCCCTAGTACCACCACTAACTACCTGTAGGAGCACCCCTAGTACCACCACTAACTACCTGTAGGAGCACCCCTAGTACCACCACTAACTACCTGTAGGAGCACCCCTAGTACCACCACTAACTACCTGTAGGAGCACCCCTAGTACCACCACTAACTACCTGTAGGAGCACCCCTAGTACCACCACTAACTACCTGTAGGAGCACCCCTAGTACCACCACTAACTACCTGTAGGAGCACCCCTAGTACCACCACTAACTACCTGTAGGAGCACCCCTAGTACCACCACTAACTACCTGTAGGAGCACCCCTAGTACCACCACTAACTACCTGTAGGAGCACCCCTAGTACCACCACTAACTACCTGTAGGAGCACCCCTAGTACCACCACTAACTACCTGTAGGAGCACCCCTAGTACCACCACTAACTACCTGTAGGAGCACCCCTAGTACCACCACTAACTACCTGTAGGAGCACCCCTAGTACCACCACTAACTACCTGTAGGAGCACCCCTAGTACCACCACTAACTACCTGTAGGAGCACCCCTAGTACCACCACTAACTACCTGTAGGAGCACCCCTAGTACCACCACTAACTACCTGTAGGAGCACCCCTAGTACCACCACTAACTACCTGTAGGAGCACCCCTAGTACCACCACTAACTACCTGTAGGAGCACCCCTAGTACCACCACTAACTACCTGTAGGAGCACCCCTAGTACCACCACTAACTACCTGTAGGAGCACCCCTAGTACCACCACTAACTACCTGTAGGAGCACCCCTAGTACCACCACTAACTACCTGTAGGAGCACCCCTAGTACCACCACTAACTACCTGTAGGAGCACCCCTAGTACCACCACTAACTACCTGTAGGAGCACCCCTAGTACCACCACTAACTACCTGTAGGAGCACCCCTAGTACCACCACTAACTACCTGTAGGAGCACCCCTAGTACCACCACTAACTACCTGTAGGAGCACCCCTAGTACCACCACTAACTACCTGTAGGAGCACCCCTAGTACCACCACTAACTACCTGTAGGAGCACCCCTAGTACCACCACTAACTACCTGTAGGAGCACCCCTAGTACCACCACTAACTACCTGTAGGAGCACCCCTAGTACCACCACTAACTACCTGTAGGAGCACCCCTAGTACCACCACTAACTACCTGTAGGAGCACCCCTAGTACCACCACTAACTACCTGTAGGAGCACCCCTAGTACCACCACTAACTACCTGTAGGAGCACCCCTAGTACCACCACTAACTACCTGTAGGAGCACCCCTAGTACCACCACTAACTACCTGTAGGAGCACCCCTAGTACCACCACTAACTACCTGTAGGAGCACCCCTAGTACCACCACTAACTACCTGTAGGAGCACCCCTAGTACCACCACTAACTACCTGTAGGAGCACCCCTAGTACCACCACTAACTACCTGTAGGAGCACCCCTAGTACCACCACTAACTACCTGTAGGAGCACCCCTAGTACCACCACTAACTACCTGTAGGAGCACCCCTAGTACCACCACTAACTACCTGTAGGAGCACCCCCAGTACCACCACTAACTACCTGTAGGAGCACCCCTAGTACCACCACTAACTACCTGTAGGAGCACCCCTAGTACCACCACTAACTACCTGTAGGAGCACCCCTAGTACCACCACTAACTAACTGTAGGAGCACCCCTAGTACCACCACTAACTACCTGTAGGAGCACCCCTAGTACCACCACTAACTACCTGTAGGAGCACCCCTAGTACCACCACTAACTACCTGTAGGAGCACCCCTAGTACCACCACTAACTACCTGTAGGAGCACCCCTAGTACCACCACTAACTACCTGTAGGAGCACCCCTAGTACCACTAACTACCTGTAGGAGCACCCCTAGTACCACCACTAACTACCTGTAGGAGCACCCCTAGTACCACCACTAACTACCTGTAGGAGCACCCCTAGTACCACTAACTACCTGTAGGAGCACCCCTAGTACCACTAACTACCTGTAGGAGCACCCCTGAGGCCCGGCCCACCTCTTCCCCTTCCTGAGGCCCGGCCCACCTCTTCCTCTTCCTGAGGCCCGGCCCACCTCTTCCTTTTCCTGAGGCCCGGCCCACCTCTCTGTGATGATTTATTGATGCAGTATTACAGAACTCCCAGGGGGAGGGGTAATCAATGGAATTCAATTAATATTACTCTTACAAAGCCAGTGTATTATTACAATCAAACAGCCCTTAGGAAATAACCTTCAAGGGGGCTCATTCCCCTCGTATATCCTGCACTTGAAGTGTCAATATTTTCAGGGAAATTGATATTCCCCACATTTCTAGAAAGAAATATTAACCTGTAGTCAGTGGGAACATTTGAGTGTTTTGGAACCAGAATGTATATAGTGTAAAAACTGTTGTACAATACTCACTACATCCTCTATCTATCTGTCTCTCTGTCTTACTGACCCCTACACCCTAACCCCTACACCCTAACCCCTAACCCCTACACCCTAACCCCTACACCCTAACCCCTACACCCTGACCCCTACACTCTAACCCCTACACCCTAACCCCTAACCCCCACACCCTAACCCCTACACCCTAACCCCTACACCCTAACCCCTACACCCTAACCCCTACACCCTGACCCCTAACCCCTACACCCTAACCCCTACACCCTGACCACTACACCCTAACCCCTACACCCTGACCCCTACACCCTAACCCCTCCACCCTAACCCCTACACCCTAACCCCTAACCCCTACACCTTAACCCCTAAACCCTGACCCCTACACCCTAACCCCTCCACCCTAACCCCTACACCCTAACCCCTGACCCCTACACCCTAACCCCTACACCCTAACCCCTACACCCTGACCCCTACACCCTAACCACTACACCCTAACCCCTCCACCCTAACCCCTCCACCCTAACCCCTAACCCCTACACCCTAACCCCTAACCCCTACACCCTAACCCCTACACCCTAACCCCTACACCCTAACCCCTCCTCTCTGTATGACTGACCCCTCCACCCTAACCCCTACACCCTAACCCCTCCTCTCTCTGTCTCTCTGTTTGACTGACCCCTAACCCCTACACCCTAACCCCTCCACCCTAACCCCTCCTCTCTGTTTGACTGACCCCTACACCCTAACCCCTCCACCCTAACCCCTACACCCTAACCCCTACACCCTAACCCCTCCTCTCTGTTTGACTGACCCCTACACCCTAACCCCTCCACCCTAACCCCTCCACCCTAACCCCTACACCCTAATCCCTACACCCTAACCCCTCCTGTCTCTGTCCTCTTCAGGTCATAGAGTGTTTAACACAGGGCCGGGTCCTGGACAAGCCGAGGGTTTGTCCCAAGGAGGTGTATGACCTGATGCTGGGGTGCTGGCAGAGAGATCCACAGCAGAGATTAAACATCAAGGACATTCAGCTCTACCTGGACGGAGTGAGGTGATGTTCACCCTAGACACTCGCCTTCGATCAGTTTTGGGGACGGGAAGCTGATTGGGGACGGGAAGCTGATTGGGGACGGGGAAGCTGATTGGGGACGGGGAAGCTGATTGGGGACGGGAAGCTGATTGGGGACGGGAGGCTGATTGGGGAGGGGAAGCTGATTGGGGACGGGAAGCTGATTGGGGACGGGACGGGAAGCTGATTGGGGAGGGGAAGCTGATTGGGGACGGGACGGGAAGCTGATTGGGGACGGGAAACTGATTGGGGACGGGAAGCTGATTGGGGACGGGAAGCTGATTGGGGACGGGAAGCTGATTGGGGACGGGAAGCTGATTGGGGACGGGAAGCTGATTGAGGACGGGAAGCTGATTGGGGACGGGAAGCTGATTGGGGACGGGACGGGAAGCTGATTGGGGACGGGAAGCTGATTGGGGACGGGAAGCTGATTGGGGACGGGAAGCTGATTGGGGACGGGAAGCTGATTGGGGACGGGAAGCTGATCCTAGACCTGTACCTTAAGGGGAAACTTTACCTTGGAGTTTAACTAGGCTAAAATCGTCTGGATGTAAATGCTTGTTGGACAGATGGACTGATAGACAACCGTTACCGAGGAAATAACCGAACTTCCTGTTCCTTCCTGTTCCTCGCTGTCAACAGAACCTAACCGAACTTCCTGTTCCTCACTGTCAACAGAACCTAACCGAACTTCCTGTTCCTCACTGTCAACAGAACCTAACCGAACTTCCTGTTCCTCACTGTCAACAGAACCTAACCGAACTTCCTGTTCCTCACTGTCAACAGAACCTAACTGAACTTCCTGTTCCTTACTGTTCCTCACTGTCAACAGAACCTAACCGAACTTCCTGTTCCTTCCTGTTCCTCACTGTCAACAGAACCTAACTGAACTTCCTGTTCCTCGCTGTCAACAGAACCTACACATTTGGGAAGGACTCAAGTGCCTGATAAACTTTTTTTCCATATACTGAATAAAAGTATTAAAAAAACAAACGTTTACATTTTGTTTCCTGATACAGTGGACACACCTGGTCAGTCTGTCGTAGTGGAAAGGTGTTCCTAATGTTCTGTCCACTCAGTGTATATACAGTGCATTCAGAAAGTATTCAGAAACCTTGACTGTTTCAACATTTTGTTACGTTACAGCCTTATTCTAAAATTGATAAAATATATATTTTTCCTCATCAATCTACACACAGTACCCTATAATGATAAAGCGAAAACAGGTTTTTAGAATTCTTTGTAAATGTATTAAAAATACAAAACAGAAATACCTTATTTACATAAGTATTCAGACCGTTTGCTATGAGACTCGAAAAAGAGCTCAGGTGCATCCTGTTTTCATTGATCATCCTTGATGTTTCCACAACTTGATTGGAGTCCACCTGTGGTAAATTCAATTGGTTGGACATGATTTGGAAAGGCACACACCTGTCTATATAAGGTCCCACAGTTGACAGGGCATATCAGAGCAAAAACTAAGCCATGAGGTCGAAGTAGTTGTCCATAGAGCTCCAAGACAGGATTGTGTCGAGGCACAGATCTGGGGAAGGGTACCAAAACATTTCTGCAGCATCGAAGGTCCCCAAGAACACAGAGGCCTCCATCATTCTTAAATGGAAGAAGTTTGGAACCACCAAGACTCTTCCTAGAGCTGGCCGCCCGACCAAACTGAACAATCGGGGAGAAGGGCCTTGCTCAGGGAGGTGACCATGAAACCGATGGTCACTGATAGAGCTCCAGAGATCCTCTGTGGAGATGGGAGAACCTTCCAGAAGGACAACCATCTCTGCAGCACTCCACCAATCAGGCCTTTATGGTAGTGACCAGATGGAAGCCACTCCTCAGTAAAAGGCACATGACAGCCCGCTTGGAGTTTGCCAAAAGGCACCTAAAGGACTCTCAGACCATGAGAAACAAGATTCTCTGGTCTGATGAAACCAAGATTGAACTCTTTGGCCTGAATGCAAAGTATCATATCTGGATGAAACCTGGCACCATCGGTGAAGCATGGTGGTGGCAGCATCTTGCTGTGGGGATGTTTTTCAGTGGCAGGGACTGGGAGAATAGTCAGGATCGAGGGAAAGATGAACAGAGCAAAGTACGGAGAGATCCTTGATGAAAACCTGCTCCAGAGCGCTCAGGACCTCAGACTGGGGTGAAGGTTCACCTTCCAACAGGACAACGACCCTAAGCACACAGCCAAGACAACGCAGGAGTGGCTTCGGGACAAATCTCTGAATGTCCTTGAGTGGCCCAGCCAGAGCCCGGACTTGAACCCGATCTAACATCTCTGAAGAGACCTGAAAATAGCTGTGCAGCAACGCTCCCTATCCAACCTGATAGAGTTTGAGAGGGTCTGCAGAGAAGAATGGGAGAAACTCCCCAAATACAGGTGTGCCAAGCTTGTAGCATCATACCCAAGAAGACTCAAGGCTGTAATCGCTGCTAAAGGTGCTTCAGCAAAGTACTGAGTAAAGGGTCTGAATACTTATGGAAATGTGATATTTTAGTGTTTTTTTTATTTATAAATTTGCAATAAAAAATGAAAACATGTTTTTTGCTTTGTTATTATGGGGTATTGTGTGTAGATGATCAATTATAGAATAAGGCTGTAATGTAACATAATGTGGAAAAAGTCAAGGGGTCTGAATACTTTCTGAATGTATCTATAGTTATTTAACGAAGATGATGTTTAAAATAAACTGCAAGAAAAACACACAAAACATACTGTACATAAAGAGAAATCATGTCTTTTCATTAGTATATATTGATATATTACAAATCTTTTATTTATTTACTTTTAATTTGGAGATGTCAGTCTGCCATGTCTGTCGCGAAGGACACACCCTTTTTTTCTGAGAAACTGATACTGTCAAACTATTGGCAGGGACTTGATGATGAAAGCCGTACTGCTCTCTGATTGGGCTGGGTTCCGAGTTCTCATGCTAATGAGGCTCCCCATTTCTGTCCAATGAACTGGAGGAAGGAAGAACTCACCAATCAACAGCCGACAAACTACAAGTCTATTTTAATTGAAGTGAATGTACATAAAAAAAATGTTTGTCTACATAATATAAATATCTGTATGTTAATTTATTTTTTCCTTGGATTCTTTATTAAGTTCCTTTTCCAACACGGTGACTATAAACAAACTAACTACATATTCTCTGACTTCTGTTTTCATCAAAGATACGATCACAGAGGTGATCAGTGATTGTCTTCAGGACTCACATATAGGGAGGGTTAAGTTCACTGACATAACTCTTTAGAAAGAGGAAGAGAGATTTGTTTTACAATGTGCACCGAAAGAGAGATTGCTCTAAATCAGTGGAGGCTGCAGGAGGGGAAGACGGCTCACAATAATGTCTGGAACGGAGTAAATGGAACGGAATCAAACACATAGAAAACTCTGGGTTTGATGTATTTGATACTGTAACGCTTGTCGTATGAAGTGGACCAAGACGCAGCGGGTTGAATGCTCATGTTAACTTTTATTAGAACACTTAATGAAACAAAACAAAGAAAACGATCGAGCGAACAGTAACGCAGGCTAACCCTAGCAGTGCAAAAACAACTTCCCACAAAGGGACAGGTGTAAAACAGGGCTACCTAAGTATGACTCCCAATCAGCAACAACGATGTACAGCTGTTCCTGATTGAGAGCCATACCAGACCAACACATAGAAATACACAACATAGATAGGACATAGAAATAAAATAAAAACTAGAACATATCCAAAAACCTGGGAATACTCTAACCAAACAGTCTCTACATAAACACATATCCCATTAAACCCCGAACCACATAAAACAAACACCCCTCTACATAAACACATATCCTATTAAACCCCGAACCACATAAAACAAACACCCCTCTACATAAACACATATCCCATTAAACTCCGAACCACATAAAACAAACACCCCTCTACATAAACACATATCCCATTAAACCCCGAACCACATAAAACAAACACAACCCTCTACATAAACACCTATCCCATTAAACCCCGAACCACATAAAACAAACACCCCTCTACATAAACACATATCCCATTAAACCCCGAACCACATAAAACAAACACCCCTCTACATAAACACATATCCCATTAAACCCCGAACCACATAAAACAAACACCCCTCTACATAAACACATATCCCATTAAACCCCGAACCACATAAAACAAACACCCCTCTACATAAACACATATCCCATTAAACCCCGAACCACATAAAACAAACACCCCTCTACATAAACACATATCCCATTAAACCCCGAACCACATAAAACAAACACCCCCCTGCCACGTCCTGACCAAACTATAAGAACAAATAACCCCTTAACTGGTCAGGACGTGACAGATACCATTCCACTGATTCCGCTCCAGTCATTACCACGAGCCCGTCCTCCCCAATTAAGGTGCCACCAACCTCCTGTGCTCCAAATTATATTTCTTCAGGAGGTGAAAAAAAAAATCATAGAACTTTCCAGTTCATTTGTTTTTTTTACGGACAGAATAATGTGTTAAGATGTCCCACAATCCCCCTCTGCCTGCCACACTGAATAATGTGTTATGTCCCACAATCCCCCTCTGCCTGCCACACTGAATAATGTGTTGATGTCCCACAATCCCCCTCTGCCTGCCACACTGAATAATGTGTTATGTCCCACAATCCCCTCTGCCTGCCACGCTGAATAATGTGTTGATGTCCCACAATCCCCCTCTGCCTGCCACGCTGAATAATGTGTTATGATGTCCCACAATCCCCTCTGCCTGCCACGCTGAATAATGTGTTGATGTCCCACAATCCCCCTCTGCCTGCCACGCTGAATAATGTGTTGTCATTTTCATGCTTTATGGTGGGAAACTGTGCCGTTTCACTGTCAAGAAAACATTTATGTAACCGAAAGTATTCCTAGACTATTTTAGCTAGGTACATGTGTGTACCACACACAGTATCGGGTGTAAGGCTAACTCAGCTACGCTAGGTTAAAGATGCTATCTGGGTTAAGGGTAACTCAGCTACGCTAGGTTAAAGATGCTATCTGGGTTAAGGGTAACTCAGCTACGCTAGGTTAAAGATGCTATCTTGGTTAAGGGTAACTCAGCTACGCTAGGTTAAAGATGCTATCTGGGTTAAGGGTAACTCAGCTACGCTAGGTTAAAGATGCTATCTGGGTTAAGGGTAACTCAGCTACGCTAGGTTAAAGATGCTATCTGGGAGCGTGTTGTTTCCTGCTGAATTCACTGCAGGTTGGAGTTACCGAACGCACTTAAACTGAGCTGACATTTCCAGACACACGGCAGATTTGAGACACATCATCTTATCATTGTCACATATAATTAAATATTACATGACAGAAACGCATGTTGTATTCGGTAACGCTAAGCACCGTACATACCAAATGAACATGGACAGCCATGCTTTCATGTGGTTTCTAATCATTTATACTGTAATGCAGAAGCTATACCGATCATAACCACACACTGCCCCAAAGGAGATACAGTGACTTCAGAAATTATTCACACCTTTTGTGTTACAATGTGAGATGAAAATGGATTTAATTGTCTATTTTTATTAATTTTTTTGCATACCCATAACATGATGAAGCCACCACTATGTTTTAAAATATGAAGACTGGTACTCAGTAATGTGTTGTATTTGATTTGCCTCGAAACATAACACTTTGTATTCAGGACAGAAATGTGAATTGCTTTGCCACATTTTTCTTTACAGTATTACTTTAGCGCCTTGTTACAAACAGGATGCATGTTATGGAATAGTTTTATTCTGTACAATTAGGTTAGTATTGTAGAGTCACTACAATGTTGTTTATCCATTCTCAGTTTTCTCCTATCACAGCCATTCATCACTGTAACTGTGTTAAAGTCACCTTTGGCGTCATGGTGAAATCCCTGAGCGGTTTCCTTCCTCTCTGGCAACTGAGTTAGGAAGGTGTCACGGCTGTCGAAAGGAGCAGACCAAAGTGCAGCGTGGTTGTAGTTCCACATTTTATTAAATCCGTGAAACTTTGCAAAAACATAAATAACTGAATATACAAAACAACAAACCGTGACGCAGAGAGAAACGAACACTACTCAAAATATAATCACCCACAAAACCCAGGAAGAAAAACCCCTACTTAAATATGATCTCCAATTAGAGACAACGAGGAGCAAGCTGCCTCCAATTGGAGATCAACCAAAAAAACAACATAGAAATAGAAAAACTAGAACTTAAACATAGAAAAAACCACCCAAAACACCCCCTGTCACGCCCTGACCTACTCTACTATAGAAAATGACATCTTACTAGGGTCAGGACGTGACAGAAGGACACCTGTATCTTCGTAGTGACTGGCCGTATTGATGCACCATAACTTCACCAAAGGGATATTCAATGTCTGCTTTTATTTTATTTTTACCCATCTACCAATAGGTGCCGTTCTTTGCGAGGGCTTGGAAAACCTCCCTGGTCTTTGTAGTTGAAATTCACTGCTCAACTGAGAGACCTTACAGACTTTTAAAAAATGTTTTAATTTAATCAAGAACATTGTTTACAATGATGGCCTAGCGGGGAACAGTGCAACACTGTGCAACTGCCTTGTTCAGGGGCATAACGACATATTTTTTTACCTTGTCCGTTCGGTGATTCATCCAGCAACCTTTCTGTTACTGGGCCCAACACTCTAACCACTAGACTACCTGCCGCCCCAGATAATTGTATGTGTTTGGTATAGAGATGAGGTAGTCATTCAAAAATCATGTTAAATACTATTCTTGTACACAGAGTGAGATCATTCAAATTATAATGTGACTTGTTAAGCACATTTTTACTAACTGAACATATTTAATTGACCACAGCAAAGGGGTGGAACACTTATTGACTCAACACATTTCAGTTTATGATTATTAATAAACATTTTTGTAAAAATGTCAACAACTAAGAAAATTCCACTCAAAATCTAAATTTAAATCAATTTCAGGCTGTAACACAATAAAATCCTGGATGCATCACAACCAGCCATGATTGGGAGTCGGAGCACAATTGTCCCAGCGTCACCCGGGTTTGGCCGATATAGACCGTCATCGTAAATAATAATTTGTTCTTAAACTGACTTGCCGAGTTAAATAATGTTAAATAAAAATAATGTGGGACAAATCAAAGGGGTGTAAATACTTTCTGACCGAAGACACTGTTCACCCTCCGCTGTATGAACAGAGGATTATAATATACCCCCTCCGCTGTATGAACAGAGGATTATAATATACCCCCTCCGCTGTATGAACAGAGGATTATAATATACCCCCTCCGCTGAATGAACAGAGGATTATAATATACCCCCTCCGCTGAATGAACAGAGGATTATAATATACCCCCTCCGCTGTATGAACAGAGGATTATAATATACCCCCTCCGCTGTATGAACAGAGGATTATAATATACCCCCTCCGCTGAATGAACAGAGGATTATAATATACCCCCTCCGCTGTATGAACAGAGGATTATAATATACCCCCTCCGCTGTATGAACAGAGGATTATAATATACCCCCTCCGCTGTATGAACAGAGGATTATAATATACCCCCTCCGCTGTATGAACAGAGGATTATAATATACCCCCTCCGCTGTATGAACAGAGGATTATAATATACCCCCTCCGCTGTATGAACAGAGGATTATAATATACCCCCTCCGCTGTATGAACAGAGGATTATAATATACCCCTCCGCTGTATGAACAGAGGATTATAATATACCCCCTCCGCTGTATGAACAGAGGATTATAATATACCCCCTCCGCTGTATGAACAGAGGATTATAATATACCCCTCCGCTGTATGAACAGAGGATTATAATATACCCCCTCCGCTGTATGAACAGAGGATTATAATATACCCCCTCCGCTGTATGAACAGAGGATTATAATATACCCCTCCGCTGTATGAACAGAGGATTATAATATACCCCCTCCGCTGTATGAACAGAGGATTATAATATACCCCCTCCGCTGTATGAACAGAGGATTATAATATACCCCCTCCGCTGTATGAATAGAGGATTATAATATACCCCTCCACTGTATGAACAGAGGATTATAATATACCCCTCCGCTGTATGAACAGAGGATTATAATATACCCCCTCCGCTGTATGAACAGAGGATTATAATATACCCCCTCCGCTGTATGAACAGAGGATTATAATATACCCCCTCCGCTGAATGAACAGAGGATTATAATATACCCCCTCCGCTGTATGAACACAGGATTATAATATACCCCCTCCGCTGTATGAACAGAGGATTATAATATACCCCCTCCGCTGTATGAACAGAGGATTATAATATACCCCCTCCGCTGTATGAACAGAGGATTATAATATACCCCTCCGCTGAATGAACAGAGGATTATAATATACCCCCTCCGCTGAATGAACAGAGGATTATAATCTACCCCTCCGCTGTATGAACACAGGATTATAATATACCCCCTCCGCTGTATGAACAGAGGATTATAATATACCCCTCCACTGTATGAACAGAGGATTATAATATACCCCCTCCGCTGTATGAACAGAGGATTATAATATACCCCCTCCGCTGTATGAACAGAGGATTATAATATACCCCCTCCGCTGTATGAACAGAGGATTATAATATACCCCCTCCGCTGTATGAACAGAGGATTATAATATACCCCCTCCGCTGTATGAACACAGGATTATAATATACCCCCTCCGCTGTATGAATAGAGGATTATAATATACCCCTCCACTGTATGAACAGAGGATTATAATATACCCCCTCCGCTGTATGAACACAGGATTATAATATACCCCCTCCGCTGTATGAACAGAGGATTATAATATATCCCCTCCGCTGTATGAACAGAGGATTATAATATACCCCCTCCGCTGTATGAACAGAGGATTATAATCTACCCCTCCGCTGAATGAACAGAGGATTATAATATACCCCCTCCGCTGTATGAACAGAGGATTATAATATACCCCCTCCGCTGTATGAACAGAGGATTATAATATACCCCCTCCGCTGTATGAACAGAGGATTATAATATACCCCTCCGCTGAATGAACAGAGGATTATAATATACCCCCTCCGCTGTATGAACAGAGGATTATAATATACCCCCTCCGTTGTATGAACAGAGGATTATAATATACCCCTCCGCTGTATGAACAGAGGATTATAATATACCCCCTCCTCTGTATGAACAGAGGATTATAATCTACCCCCTCCGCTGTATGAACAGAGGATTATAATATACCCCCTCCGCTGTATGAACAGAGGATTATAATCTACCCCTCCGCTGTATGAACAGGGGATTATAATATACCCCCTCCGCTGTATGAACAGAGGATTATAATATACCCCCTCCGCTGTATGAACAGAGGATTATAATATACCCCTCCGCTGAATGAACAGAGGATTACAATCTACCCCTCCGCTGTATGAACAGAGGATTATAATATACCCCTCCGCTGTATGAACAGAGGATTATAATATACCTCTCCGCTGTATGAACAGAGGATTATAATATACCCCCTCCGCTGTATGAACAGAGGATTATAATATACCCCCTCCGCTGAATGAACAGAGGATTACAATCTACCCCTCCGCTGTATGAACAGAGGATTATAATATACCCCTCCGCTGTATGAACAGAGGATTATAATATACCTCTCCGCTGTATGAACAGAGGATTATAATATACCCCCTCCGCTGTATGAACACAGGATTATAATATACCACCTCCGCTGTATGAACACAGGATTATAATCTACCCCTCCGCTGTATGAACAGAGGACTATAATATACCCCCTCCGCTGTATGAACACAGGATTATAATCTACCCCCTCCACTGAATGAACAGAGGATTATAATATACCCCTCCGCTGTATGAACAGAGGATTATAATATACCTCCTCCGCTGAATGAACAGAGGATTATAATATACCCCTCTGCTGTATGAACAGAGGATTATAATATACCCCCTCCGCTGTATGAACAGAGGATTATAATCTACCCCCTCCGCTGTATGAACAGAGGATTATAATATACCCCCTCCGCTGTATGAACAGAGGATTATAATCTACCCCTCCGCTGTATGAACAGGGGATTATAATATACCCCCTCCGCTGTATGAACAGAGGATTATAATATACCCCCTTCCGCTGTATGAACAGAGGATTATAATCTACCCCTCCACTGTATGAACAGAGGATTATAATATACCCCTCCGCTGTAAGAACAGAGGATTATAATATACCCCTCCGCTGTATGAACGGAGGATTATAAAATACCCGTCCGCTGTATGAACAGAGGATTATAAAATACCCGTCCACTGTATGAACAGAGGATTATAATCTACCCCTCCGCTGTATGAACAGAGGATTATAATATACCCCCTCCGCTGTATGAACAGGGGATTATAATATACCCCCTCCGCTGTATGAACAGAGGATTATAATATACCCCCTCCGCTGTATGAACAGAGGATTATAATATACCCCCTCCGCTGTATGAACAGTGGATTATAATATACCCCCTCCGCTGTATGAACAGAGGATTATAATATACCCCCTCCGCTGTATGAACAGAGGATTATAATATACCCCCTCCTCTGTATGAACAGAGGATTATAATATACCCCCTCCGCTGTATGAACAGAGGATTATAATATACCCCCTCCGCTGTATGAACAGAGGATTATAATATACCCCTCCGCTGTATGAACAGAGGATTATAATATACCCCCTCCGCTGTATGAACAGAGGATTATAATCTACCCCCTCCGCTGTATGAACAGAGGATTATAATATACCCCCTCCGCTGTATGAACAGAGGATTATAATCTACCCCTCCGCTGTATGAACAGGGGATTATAATATACCCCCTCCGCTGTATGAACAGAGGATTATAATATACCCCCTCCGCTGTATGAACAGAGGATTATAATCTACCCCTCCGCTGTATGAACAGAGGATTATAATATACCCCTCCGATGTATGAACAGAGGATTATAATATACCCCTCCGCTGTATGAACGGAGGATTATAAAATACCCCTCCGCTTTATGAACAGAGGATTATAATCTACCCCTCCGCTGTATGAACACAGGATTATAATATACCCCCTCCGCTGTTTGAACACAGGATTATAATCTACCCCTCCGCTGTATGAACAGAGGATTATAATATACCCCCTCCGCTGTATGAACACAGGATTATAATCTACCCCCTCCACTGAATGAACAGAGGATTATAATATACCCCTCCGCTGTATGAACAGAGGATTATAATATACCTCCTCCGCTGAATGAACAGAGGATTATAAAATACCCGTCCGCTGTATGAACAGAGGATTATAATCTACCCCTCCGCTGTATGAACAGAGGATTATAATATACCCCCTCCGCTGTATGAACAGGGGATTATAATATACCCCCTCCGCTGTATGAACAGAGGATTATAATATACCCCCTCCGCTGTATGAACAGAGGATTATAATATACCCCCTCCGCTGTATGAACAGTGGATTATAATATACCCCCTCCGCTGTATGAACAGAGGATTATAATATACCCCCTCCGCTGTATGAACAGAGGATTATAATATACCCCCTCCTCTGTATGAACAGAGGATTATAATATACCCCCTCCGCTGTATGAACAGAGGATTATAATATACCCCCTCCGCTGTATGAACAGAGGATTATAATATACCCCTCCGCTGTATGAACAGAGGATTATAATATACCCCCTCCGCTGTATGAACAGAGGATTATAATCTACCCCCTCCGCTGTATGAACAGAGGATTATAATATACCCCCTCCGCTGTATGAACAGAGGATTATAATCTACCCCTCCGCTGTATGAACAGGGGATTATAATATACCCCCTCCGCTGTATGAACAGAGGATTATAATATACCCCCTCCGCTGTATGAACAGAGGATTATAATCTACCCCTCCGCTGTATGAACAGAGGATTATAATATACCCCTCCGCTGTATGAACAGAGGATTATAATATACCCCTCCGCTGTATGAACGGAGGATTATAAAATACCCCTCCGCTTTATGAACAGAGGATTATAATCTACCCCTCCGCTGTATGAACACAGGATTATAATATACCCCCTCCGCTGTTTGAACACAGGATTATAATCTACCCCTCCGCTGTATGAACAGAGGATTATAATATACCCCCTCCGCTGTATGAACACAGGATTATAATCTACCCCCTCCACTGAATGAACAGAGGATTATAATATACCCCTCCGCTGTATGAACAGAGGATTATAATATACCTCCTCCGCTGAATGAACAGAGGATTATAATATACCCCTCTGCTGTATGAACAGAGGATTATAATATACCCCCTCCGCTGTATGAACAGAGGATTATAATCTACCCCCTCCGCTGTATGAACAGAGGATTATAATATACCCCCTCCGCTGTATGAACAGAGGATTATAATCTACCCCTCCGCTGTATGAACAGGGGATTATAATATACCCCCTCCGCTGTATGAACAGAGGATTATAATATACCCCCTTCCGCTGTATGAACAGAGGATTATAATCTACCCCTCCGCTGTATGAACAGAGGATTATAATATACCCCTCCGCTGTATGAACAGAGGATTATAATATACCCCTCCGCTGTATGAACGGAGGATTATAAAATACCCGTCCGCTGTATGAACAGAGGATTATAAAATACCCGTCCGCTGTATGAACAGAGGATTATAATCTACCCCTCCGCTGTATGAACAGAGGATTATAATATACCCCCTCTGCTGTATGAACAGGGGATTATAATATACCCCCTCCGCTGTATGAACAGAGGATTATAATATACCCCCTCCGCTGTATGAACAGAGGATTATAATATACCCCCTCCGCTGTATGAACAGAGGATTATAATATACCCCCTCCGCTGTATGAACAGAGGATTATAATATACCCCCTCCGCTGTATGAACAGAGGATTATAATATACCCCCTCCTCTGTATGAACAGAGGATTATAATATACCCCCTCCGCTGTATGAACAGAGGATTATAATATACCCCCTCCGCTGTATGAACAGAGGATTATAATATACCCCTCCGCTGTATGAACAGAGGATTATAATATACCCCCTCCGCTGTATGAACAGAGGATTATAATCTACCCCTCCGCTGTATGAACAGAGGATTATAATATACCCCCTCCGCTGTATGAACAGAGGATTATAATCTACCCCTCCGCTGTATGAACAGGGGATTATAATATACCCCTCCGCTGTATGAACAGAGGATTATAATATACCCCCTCCGCTGTTTGAACAGAGGATTATAATCTACCCCCTCCGCTGTATGAACAGAGGATTATAATCTACCCCTCCGCTGTATGAACAGAGGATTATAATATAACCCCTCCGCTGTATGAACAGAGGATTATAATATAACCCCTCCGCTGTGTGTGAAGCAGATAAATGGTACGACATTGCGATGAACACGGTCAACATCAGCAGGGTCCTGGGATCATTTCAGGGGAATACCGTTTTCCGAAGTTGTTTTTTTTTCTCTGATAATTTACATGGATGACCTAACTTTGAATATGAGAGAACGGTGTTGTTGATTTAATTAACAATATTTTCTCTGCTGTCTTTTTCCTTTCTTTTTGATGACCAATTTACCCCTTTTACCAAAGATCACCTTCTATCTACCAGAATTTACTATTGTGTACCTGCTGGTTAAGTGTACCTTGAATTCTAAATAAATCACAGACAGTGTCACCAGCGAAGTACCTCTACAGCATCACACCTCCTCCTCCATGCTTCACGGTGGGAAGCACACACGGTGAGATCATCCGTTCACCTACTCTGTGTTTCACAAAGACACAGCAGTTGGACCAAAATGCTCAAGTTTGTACTCCAGACCAAAGGACATGTATTATTCCAGCCCAGGTGCAATTTAGATGTTGGCCACTAGGTGGCAGCAGTGTATGTGCAAAGTTTTAGACTGATGCAATGAACCATTGCTTTTCTGTTAAAAACGTTGTATCAAGACCTCCCAAATGTGCCTAATTTGTTAATGAATAACTTTTCATGTTCAAATTTGTGCACTCTCCTCAAACAATAGCATGGTATTCTTTCACTGTAATAGCTACTGTAAATTGGACAGTGCAGTTAGATTAACAAGAATTTAAGCTTTCTGCCAATATCAGATATGTCTATGTCCTGGGAAATGTTCTTGTTACTTACAACCTCATGCTAATCACATTAGCCTACGTTAGCTCAACCGTCCCGTGGAAGGAACACCGATCCCGAAGAAAGGTGTCATGTAGTGTCTTGTCACACGGTGTTGTCCCGTCCCTGCAGCTTAACGTTCAGTTGATTAAGGTGTGATGCAATGTCTGTCAAAAATACAACTGTTTCCATCTTCTCCTCATCTTCCAAAAACTCGCAAAGCTTTAACTTCCTCCTGAATGACCCAAAAGCGTTCCAGAACCCTGCTTTTGCTGAGCCACCGGACATTGTTGTACAGTAGTAAGTCATCAAAACTGGCATTGGCCAAAACTGGCATTGGCAGGCGATGTATTGGTCTCTGTCAGAATGCCACATAGCAGGCGGTGATTTCGCTTCGGTCAGAATGCCTCGTAGCAGGCGATGTATTGGCCTCCGTCAGAATGCCTCGTAGCAGGCGATGTGTTGGCCTCTGTCAGAATGCCTCGTAGCAGGCGGTGTATTGGCCTCGGTCAGAATGCCTCGTAGCAGGCGGTGTATTGGCCTCGGTCAGAATGCCTCATAGCAGGCGGTGTATTGGCCTCCATCAGAATGCCTCGTAGCAGGCGGTGTATTGGCCTCCATCAGAATGCCTCGTAGCAGGCGGTGTGTTGGCCTCTGTCAGAATGCCTCATAGCAGGCGGTGTATTGGCCTCCATCAGAATGCCTCGTAGCAGGCGGTGTATTGGCCTCCATCAGAATGCTCCCTCTTCCTGTAGGGTGCAACCAGTCCCCTCTCTCTTCCTGTAGGGTGCAACCAGTCCCCTCCCTCTTCCTGTAGGGTGCAACCAGTCCCCTCTCTCTTCCTGTAGGGTGCAACCAGTCCCCTCCCTCTTCCTGTATGGTGCAACCAGTCCCCTCTCTCTTCCTGTAGGGTGCAACCAGTCCCCTCCCTCTTCCTGTAGGGTGCAACCAGTCCCCTCTCTCTTCCTGTAGGGTGCAACCAGTCCCCTCCCTCTTCCTGTAGGGTGCAACCAGTCCCCTCCCTCTTCCTGTAGGGTGCAACCAGTCCCCTCTCTCTTCCTGTAGGGTGCAACCAGCCCCTCCCTCTTCCTGTAGGGTGCAACCAGTCCCCTCTCTCTTCCTGTAGGGTGCAACCTGTCCCCTCTCTCTTCCTGTAGGGTGCAACCAGTCCCCTCCCTCTTCCTGTAGGGTGCAACCAGTCCCCTCCCTCTTCCTGTAGGGTGCAACCAGTCCCCTCTCTCTTCCTGTAGGGTGCAACCAGTCCCTATATATATATATACTATATTGGTAGTGTTGCCATCCCCACTAACTAACAACAGGCTGGAACGGGGCCATTGTCTACTATATTGGTAGTGTTGCCATCCCCACTAACTAACAACAGGCTGGAACGGGGCCATTGTCTACTATATTGGTAGTGTTGCCATCCCCACTAACTAACAACAGGCTGGAACGGGGCCATTGTCTACTATATTGGTAGTGTTGCCATCCCCACTAACTAACAACAGGCTGGAACGGGGCCATTGTCTACTATATTGGTAGTGTTGCCATCCCCACTAACTAACAACAGGCTGGAACGGGGCCATTGTCTACTATATTGGTAGTATTACCAGCCCCTGTAACTAACAGTAGAAGCAGTAACTGAGTTGAGATTTTAATCAGATTAACTTCCATAATAGTTATTTATTATGAGGGAAATATGACTTCACGTGACGTTCCACCAAACAGCTGGGAATCAAAGAGAAAGTCTGATCATGTAAAGCTGATATAAATCACAGATCCTAAAACGAAAACAAATTATTCAGACTTTTACATCTGGCTTTTTCTTTTATAGTTTTATTATTTGACATTATTCAGAAAGAGAACATATCTGTACCTTACATAAAAACACGTTTCCTTTCCAAACAGACAGAAAGTTGGGTTGTAGAATCCCAGTAACTTTCCCCCAAAATTCCCAGATTTTCCAGAAATCATGATGGGAGGATTGCTGATGTTCTGTGAATATTCCAGCAGGGATTTCTGTAAAAACCGGATCATTTGATTAAAGCTACAGGGACAACCCAAAGACAGACGTCTGAAACCATCTGTGATCATCCTGGCAAGACGTTGGGTTGTATTCCGTGCACTCCATCTTTATATTGAAGGCTAAACAAGGGTCCCAAATGGCACCCTATTCACTATATAGTGCACTACTTTTAACCAGAGCCCTATGGCACCCTATTCCTTATATAGTGCACTACTTTAGACCAGAGCCCTATTGCACCCTATTCCCTATATAGTGCACTACTTTAGACCAGAGCCCTATGGAACCCTATTCCCTATATATAGTGCACTACTTTAGACCAGAGCCCTATTGCACCCTATTCCCTATATAGTGCACTACTTTAGACCAGAGCCCTATGGCACCCTATTCCCTATATAGTGCACTACTTTAGACCAGAGCCCTATGGCACCCTATTCCCTATATAGTGCACTACTTTAGACCAGAGCCCTATGGCACCCTATTCCCTATATAGTGCACTACTTTAGACCAGAGCCCTATGGCACCATATTCCCTATATAGTGCACTACTTTAGACCAGAGCCCTATTGCACCCTATTCCCTATATAGTGCACTACTTTAGACCAGAGCCCTATGGAACCCTATTCCCTATATAGTGCACTACTTTAGACCAGAGCCCATTGAGGGGTCCATATTGTGTTTATATTAAAGGATTTATTTCATTTAATAAGGAACTAAGTCATTATTAGATTAGATTATCTTGTATTATTTCTTACTCCAGACTCATCCGTTCACCTACTCTGCGTCTCACAAAGACACGGCGGTTAGAACCAAATGTTTCAAATTTGGACTCATCAGACCAAAAGGACAGATTTCCACCGGTCTAATGTCCAATTCTGTCCAATGTCCATTGCTTGTGTTTCTTGGCCCAAGAAAATCTATTATTTTTATTATTGGTGTCCTTTAGTAGTGGTTTCTTTGCAGTAATTCACCCATGAAGGCCTGATTCACACAGTCTCCTCTGAACAGTTGATGTTGAGATGTGTCTGTTACTTGAACTCTGTGAAGCATTTATTTAATAAGCTGCAATCTGAGGCTGGTAACTCTAATGAACTTATCCTCTGCAGCAGAGGTAACTCTGGGTCTTCCTTTCTTGTGGCGGTCCTCATGAGAGCCAGTTTCATTTAAGTGTATGATGGTTTTTGCGACTGCACTTTCAAAGTTCTTGACATTTTCTGGACGGACTGACCTTCATGATGGACTGTCGTTTCTCTTTGCTTATTTGGGCTGTTGTTGCCATAATATGGACTTGGTCTTTTACCAAATATGCCTATGTTCTGTACACCATCCCTAAGAAGGAAAGAAATTCCACAAATGTACTTTAAACAAGGCACACCTATTAATATTTTTTATCTCTCCAGGTGACTACCTCATGAAGCTGGTTGAGAGAATGCCAAGAGTGTGCAAAGCTGTCATCATGGCAAAGGGTGGCTACTTTGAAGAATCTGAAATATAAAATATATTTTTGATTTGTTTAACGTATTTTTGGTTACTACATGGTTCCATAAGTGTTCTCTGGTTTTTCAGGTATTAGTAACAAGTGGCTATTTTAAACGTTTAACCTCAACAACTGATCAACTGGCATCAGTCTCTGAATAGTCTCCAGTTCTTCTGGGACTATATAGTAACAATATTGTGTAGATTGATCAGTATAAACAACATATTGATTATTGATTATCAATTCATAGCAATCTTGGACCAGCAAATATGTTTAATAATGTGATCAATAGCATCACATCTAGAATGTATTGAGAGTATTGCAATGTGCCAAGCACATCAAGAGCTGTGTTTCCCCCCAATCTACACAGTATAACCTGGTTTCATCAGGGGCTGTGTTTCCCCCCAATCTACACAGTATAACCTGGTTTCATCAGGGGCTGTGTTTCCCCCCCAATCTACACAGTATAACCTGGTTTCATCAGGGGCTGTGTTTCCCCCCCAATCTACACAGTATAACCTGGTTTTATTAGGAGCTGTGTTTCCCCCCAATCTACACAGTATAACCTGGTTTCTCTTCTTCTCTGTATCCCTAGATTATATCCCTAAATGTAGTTCTTCTTCTCTGTGTACCTAGATTATATCACTAAATGTAGTTCTTTTCTGTATCCCTAGATTATATCCCTAAATGTAGTTCTTCTTCTCTGTGTACCTAGATTATATCCCTAAATGTAGTTCTTCTTCTCTGTGTACCTAGATTATATCCCTAAATGTAGTTCTTCTTCTCTGTATACCCAGATTATATCCCTAAATGTAGTTCTTCTTCTCTGTATACCCAGATTATATCCCTAAATGTAGTTCTTCTTCTCTGTATACCTAGATTATATCCCTACATGTAGGTTATCTTCCTATAATCCTCAACAGTTTGTAATAGAACACACAAAGCATTTACGAACAAGTTTTTCAACTTTAGAAAACAAAAAGTATAGTAAGAGTGTAATATTCTGCATGAGTAGTAAAATTCTATGTCATTCCGTACAGAGGATAGACAGTCTCCTTACACCTGCTCCTTTAAAAACACATTCAGATTCTATGTCATTCCATACAGAGGAAAGACAGACTCCATAGACCTGCTCCTTTAAAAACACATTCAGATTCTATGTCATTCCATACAGAGGAAAGACAGACTCCATAGACCTGCTCATTTAAAACCCATTCAGATTCTATGTCATTCCGTACAGAGGATAGACAGTCTCCTTACACCTGCTACTTTAAAAACACATTCAGATTCTATGTCATTCCATACAGAGGATAGACAGTCTCCTTACACCTGCTCATTTAAAACCCATTCAGAGACGATTACTCTGTAGCTCAAATCACTCTCCGTCATCACTGGTTAGGATAATGGTATGGTCTTCATTTAGTCCATCACATACCTACAGTATCTAACATAGAAATAGATTCCTTATTGTTATAGACAATCTTTAACCTACAGTATCTAACATAGAAACAGATTCCTTATTGTTATATATTTTTAGCAGGTCAGGAGCCAATCTGTAGCGAGCAGTGAGACCTTCCATGATGAGAGACCTTCCACTTCCTATTGCGTGTCAGTTTGGAGTGTTTGCGAGGACGTAGAGGGTTTGACGATGGGGCAACTTTGGCCTTACATTCAGCTGGTGAGAGGGACGTTGCATTGACATCGGAGGAGATGAAGACGGGTCTCAGCAGAAGTAGATCTCTCCGTCTATAGGAGGCTCTAGGTGCTGCGTATCTACGGAGACAAGCAGAGAAACAGACTACCAATCAATCCACTGTTGTATTTACACTGCCTAGTGAAAGTTTACACACCCCTTGTACAGTTTACACACCCCTTGTACAGTCTTCACATTTTGCTGCGCCAAAAAAATATATAAATAATAATTTGATTAAAACATTTGATTAAATTGGACTATATTTTCAAGTATTGTGTTGGCAGCATCATGTGTTGGTAGCCTTCCCTGTAGCTCAGTTGGTAGAGCATGGTGTTTGCAACACCAGGGTTGTGGGTTTGATTCCCACGGGGGGCCAGCACAGAATTTTTTTTAATGAAATTGTATGAAATGTATGCATTCACTACTGTAAGTCGCTCTGGATAAGAGCGTCTGCAAAAATGACTAAAATGTAAAATGTAATGTTATGGGTATGCTTGTCATCGGAAAAGACTAGGGAGTTTGTCAGGATCAGAAAAATATGAAGGGAGCAGTCTTCTGAAACCTAACTCTGGGATAGAGTTGCTGAGTGTTCCTGATGGGTCCAGACTCAGTCCTGCTTTAAATGTGCGTGAAAATCAGGGACAATGTCTGAATATTGCTATCCATCAATCGACTCCCAAATAAATGTACTAAGCTTGAGTAATAATGACAAAAACGATGTATAAATGTTTCCCTAAGAGTAACGGACAGATGGAGGAATCGTATTCAAATTGTTCCCAACGGCGATCACACCAAGTCATAACTCTCGGTGTGAAGACATGCGCAATAAAGACAACAAGAGTTTTTTTTATGTGTAATTAATATGGGAAACCCTCAGATCCCCAGGACATAAAGAAATGGCACTGTAGTAGAGTGGCCCAGGCAACAGACCCAACAACTGGACTGGATTGTGGTGTCAACACCATTTTAACTGTAGTGTAGTTATACCTGGAGACTGTCCTCCCTGTCTCAACACTGTAGTTATACCTGGAGACTGTCCTCCCTGTCTCAACACTGTAGTGTAGTTATACCTGGAGACTGTCCTCCCTGTCTCAACACTGTAGTTATACCTGGAGACTGTCCTCCCTGTCTCAACACTGTAGTTATACCTGGTGACTGTCCTCCCTGTCTCAACACTGTAGTTATACCTGGTGGCTGTCCTCCCTGTCTCAACACTATAGTTATACCTGGTGACTGTCCTCCCTGTCTCAACACTGTAGTTATACCTGGAGACTGTCCTCCCTGTCTCAACACTGTAGTGTAGTTATACCTGGAGACTGTCCTCCCTGTCTCAACACTGTAGTGTAGTTATACCTGGAGACTGTCCTCCCTGTCTCAACACTGTAGTTATACCTGGTGACTGTCCTCCCTGTCTCAACACTGTAGTTATACCTGGAGACTGTCCTCCCTGTCTCAACACTGTAGTTATACCTGGAGACTGTCCTCCCTGTCTCAACACTGTAGTTATACCTGGTGGCTGTCCTCCCTGTCTCAACACTGTAGTTATACCTGGTGTCTGTCCTCCCTGTCTCAACACTGTAGTTATACCTGGTGACTGTCCTCCCTGTCTCAACACTGTAGTGTAGTTATACCTGGAGACTGTCCTCCCTGTCTCAACACTGTAGTTATACCTGGAGACTGTCCTCCCTGTCTCAACACTGTAGTTATACCTGGAGACTGTCCTCCCTGTCTCAACACTGTAGTGTAGTTATACCTGGAGACTGTCCTCCCTGTCTCAACACTGTAGTTATACCTGGAGACTGTCCTCCCTGTCTCATCACTGTAGTTATACCTGGTGACTGTCCTCCCTGTCTCAACACTGTAGTTATACCTGGTGGCTGTCCTCCCTGTCTCAACACTGTAGTTATACCTGGTGACTGTCCTCCCTGTCTCAACACTGTAGTTATACCTGGAGACTGTCCTCCCTGTCTCAACACTGTAGTGTAGTTATACCTGGAGACTGTCCTCCCTGTCTCAACACTGTAGTGTAGTTATACCTGGAGACTGTCCTCCCTGACTCAACACTGTAGTTATACCTGGAGACTGTCCTCCCTGTCTCAACACTGTAGTTATACCTGGAGACTGTCCTCCCTGTCTCAACACTGTAGTTATACCTGGTGTCTGTCCTCCCTGTCTCAACACTGTAGTTATACCTGGTGACTGTCCTCCCTGTCTCAACACTGTAGTTATACCTGGAGACTGTCCTCCCTGTCTCAACACTGTAGTTATACCTGGAGACTGTCCTCCCTGTCTCAACACTGTAGTTATACCTGGAGACTGTCCTCCCTGTCTCAACACTGTAGTTATACCTGGTGGCTGTCCTCCCTGTCTCAACACTGTAGTTATACCTGGAGACTGTCCTCCCTGTCTCAACACTGTAGTTATACCTGGTGACTGTCCTCCCTGTCTCAACACTGTAGTTATACCTGGTGACTGTCCTCCCTGTCTCAACACTGTAGTTATACCTGGAGACTGTCCTCCCTGTCACAACACGGTAGTTATACCTGGTGACTGTCCTCCCTGTCTCAACACTGTAGTTATACCTGGTGACTGTCCTCCCTGTCTCAACACTGTAGTGTAGTTATACCTGGAGACTGTCCTCCCTGTCTCAACACTGTAGTGTAGTTATACCTGGAGACTGTCCTCCCTGTCTCAACACTGTAGTGTAGATATACCTGGAGACTGTCTTCCCTGTCTCAACACTGTAGTGTAGATATGCCTGGAGACTGTCCTCCCTGTCTCAACACTGTAGTTATACCTGGTGACTGTCCTCCCTGTCTCAACACTGTAGTGTAGTTACACCTGGAGACTGTCCTCCCTGTCTCAACACTGTAGTTATACCTGGTGACTGTCCTCCCTGTCTCAACACTGTAGTGTAGTTACACCTGGAGACTGTCCTCCCTGTCTCAACACTGTAGTTATACCTGGTGACTGTCCTCCCTGTCTCAACACTGTAGTTATACCTGGAGACTGTCCTCCCTGTCTCAACACTGTAGTTATACCTGGTGACTGTCCTCCCTGTCTCAACACTGTAGTTATACCTGGTGACTGTCCTCCCTGTCTCAACACTGTAGTGTAGTTATACCTGGAGACTGTCCTCCCTGTCTCAAAACTGTAGTGTAGTTATACCTGGAGACTGTCCTCCCTGTCTCAACACTGTAGTGTAGTTATACCTGGAGACTGTCCTCCTTGTCTCAACACCGTAGTGTAGTTATACCTGGAGACTGTCCTCCCTGTCTCAACACTGTAGTTATACCTGGTGGCTGTCCTCCCTGTCTCAACACAGTAGTTATACCTGGAGACTGTCCTCCCTGTCTCAACACTGTAGTTATACCTGGAGACTGTCCTCCCTGTCTCAACACTGTAGTTATACCTGGAGACTGTCCTCCCTGTCTCAACACTGTAGTGTAGTTATACCTGGAGACTGTCCTCCCTGTCTCAACACTGTAGTTATACCTGGAGACTGTCCTCCCTGTCTCAACACTGTAGTTATACCTGGAGACTGTCCTCCCTGTCTCAACACTGTAGTTATACCTGGAGACTGTCCTCCCTGTCTCAACACTGTAGTGTAGTTATACCTGGAGACTGTCCTCCCTGTCTCAACACTGTAGTTATACCTGGAGACTGTCCTCCCTGTCTCAACACTGTAGTTATACCTGGAGACTGTCCTCCCTGTCTCAACACTGTAGTTATACCTGGAGACTGTCCTCCCTGTCTCAACACTGTAGTTATACCTGGTGACTGTCCTCCCTGTCTCAACACTGTAGTTATACCTGGTGACTGTCCTCCCTGTCTCAACACTGTAGTTATACCTGGAGACTGTCCTCCCTGTCTCAACACTGTAGTGTAGTTATACCTGGTGACTGTCCTCCCTGTCTCAACACTGTAGTTATACCTGGAGACTGTCCTCCCTGTCTCAACACTGTAGTTATACCTGGAGACTGTCCTCCCTGTCTCAACACTGTAGTTATACCTGGTGGCTGTCCTCCCTGTCTCAACACTGTAGTGTAGTTATACCTGGAGACTGTCCTCCCTGTCTCAACACTGTAGTGTAGTTATACCTGGTGTCTGTCCTCCCTGTCTCATCACTATAGTTATACCTGGTGGCTGTCCTCCCTGTCTCAACACTGTAGTTATACCTGGTGACTGTCCTCCCTGTCTCAACACTGTAGTTATACCTGGAGACTGTCCTCCCTGTCTCAACACTGTAGTTATACCTGGAGACTGTCCTCCCTGTCTCAACACTGTAGTTATACCTGGAGACTGTCCTCCCTGTCTCAACACTGTAGTGTAGTTATACCTGGAGACTGTCCTCCCTGTCTCTACACTGTAGTTATACCTGGAGACTGTCCTCCCTGTCTCAACACTGTAGTTATACCTGGAGACTGTCCTCCCTGTCTCAACACTGTAGTTATACCTGGAGACTGTCCTCCCTGTCTCAACACTGTAGTTATACCTGGAGACTGTCCTCCCTGTCTCAACACTGTAGTTATACCTGGTGTCTGTCCTCCCTGTCTCAACACTGTAGTGTAGTTATACCTGGAGACTGTCCTCCCTGTCTCAACACTGTAGTTATACCTGGTGACTGTCCTCCCTGTCTCAACACTGTAGTTATACCTGGAGACTGTCCTCCCTGTCTCAACACTGTAGTTATACCTGGAGACTGTCCTCCCTGTCTCAACACTGTAGTTATACATGGTGACTGTCCTCCCTGTCTCAACACTGTAGTTCTACCTGGAGACTGTCCTCCCTGTCTCAACACTGTAGTTATACCTGGTGACTGTCCTCCCTGTCTCATCACTGTAGTGTAGTTATACCTGGAGACTGTCCTCCCTGTCTCAACACTGTAGTGTAGTTATACCTGGTGACTGTCCTCCCTGTCTCAACACTGTAGTTATACCTGGAGACTGTCCTCCCTGTCTCAACACTGTAGTTATACCTGGAGACTGTCCTCCCTGTCTCAACACTGTAGTTATACCTGGTGGCTGTCCTCCCTGTCTCAACACTGTAGTGTAGTTATACCTGGAGACTGTCCTCCCTGTCTCAACACTGTAGTGTAGTTATACCTGGTGTCTGTCCTCCCTGTCTCATCACTATAGTTATACCTGGTGGCTGTCCTCCCTGTCTCAACACTGTAGTTATACCTAGTGGCTGTCCTCCCTGTCTCAACACTGTAGTTATACCTGGAGACTGTCCTCCCTGTCTCATCACTGTAGTTATACCTGGAGACTGTCCTCCCTGTCTCAACACTGTAGTTATACCTGGAGACTGTCCTCCCTGTCTCAACACTGTAGTGTAGTTATACCTGGAGACTGTCCTCCCTGTCTCAACACTGTAGTTATACCTGGAGACTGTCCTCCCTGTCTCAACACTGTAGTTATACCTGGAGACTGTCCTCCCTGTCTCAACACTGTAGTTATAGCTGGAGACTGTCCTCCCTGTCTCAACACTGTAGTTATACATGGTGACTGTCCTCCCTGTCTCAACACTGTAGTTATACCTGGAGACTGTCCTCCCTGTCTCAACACTGTAGTTATACCTGGTGACTGTCCTCCCTGTCTCATCACTGTAGTGTAGTTATACCTGGTGACTGTCCTCCCTGTCTCAACACTGTAGTTATACCTGGAGACTGTCCTCCCTGTCTCAACACTGTAGTTATACCTGGAGACTGTCCTCCCTGTCTCAACACTGTAGTTATACCTGGTGGCTGTCCTCCCTGTCTCAACACTGTAGTGTAGTTATACCTGGAGACTGTCCTCCCTGTCTCAACACTGTAGTGTAGTTATACCTGGTGTCTGTCCTCCCTGTCTCATCACTATAGTTATACCTGGTGGCTGTCCTCCCTGTCTCAACACTGTAGTTATACCTGGAGACTGTCCTCCCTGTCTCAACACTGTAGTTATACCTGGAGACTGTCCTCCCTGTCTCAACACTGTAGTTATACCTGGAGACTGTCCTCCCTGTCTCAACACTGTAGTGTAGTTATACCTGGAGACTGTCCTCCCTGTCTCAACACTGTAGTTATACCTGGAGACTGTCCTCCCTGTCTCAACACTGTAGTTATACCTGGAGACTGTCCTCCCTGTCTCAACACTGTAGTTATACCTGGAGACTGTCCTCCCTGTCTCAACACTGTAGTTATACCTGGTGGCTGTCCTCCCTGTCTCAACACAGTAGTTATACCTGGAGACTGTCCTCCCTGTCTCAACACTGTAGTTATACCTGGAGACTGTCCTCCCTGTCTCAACACTGTAGTTATACCTGGAGACTGTCCTCCCTGTCTCAACACTGTAGTGTAGTTATACCTGGAGACTGTCCTCCCTGTCTCAACACTGTAGTTATACCTGGAGACTGTCCTCCCTGTCTCAACACTGTAGTTATACCTGGAGACTGTCCTCCCTGTCTCAACACTGTAGTTATACCTGGAGACTGTCCTCCCTGTCTCAACACTGTAGTTATACCTGGAGACTGTCCTCCCTGTCTCAACACTGTAGTGTAGTTATACCTGGAGACTGTCCTCCCTGTCTCAACACTGTAGTTATAGCTGGAGACTGTCCTCCCTGTCTCAACACTGTAGTTATACATGGTGACTGTCCTCCCTGTCTCAACACTGTAGTTATACCTGGAGACTGTCCTCCCTGTCTCAACACTGTAGTTATACCTGGTGGCTGTCCTCCCTGTCTCAACACTGTAGTTATACCTGGAGACTGTCCTCCCTGTCTCAACACTGTAGTGTAGTTATACCTGGTGACTGTCCTCCCTGTCTCAACACTGTAGTTATACCTGGTGACTGTCCTCCCTGTCTCAACACTGTAGTTATACCTGGAGACTGTCCTCCCTGTCTCAACACTGTAGTTATACCTGGAGACTGTCCTCCCTGTCTCAACACTGTAGTTATACCTGGTGGCTGTCCTCCCTGTCTCAACACTGTAGTGTAGTTATACCTGGAGACTGTCCTCCCTGTCTCAACACTGTAGTGTAGTTATACCTGGTGTCTGTCCTCCCTGTCTCATCACTATAGTTATACCTGGTGGCTGTCCTCCCTGTCTCAACACTGTAGTTATACCTGGAGACTGTCCTCCCTGTCTCAACACTGTAGTTATACCTGGAGACTGTCCTCCCTGTCTCAACACTGTAGTGTAGTTATACCTGGAGACTGTCCTCCCTGTCTCAACACTGTAGTGTAGTTATACCTGGTGGCTGTCCTCCCTGTCTCAACAGTGTAGTGTAGTTATACCTGGTGACTGTCCTCCCTGTCTCAACACTGTAGTTATACCTGGAGACAGTCCTCCCTGTCTCAACACTGTAGTTATACCTGGAGACTGTCCTCCCTGTCTCAACACTGTAGTTATACCTGGTGTCTGTCCTCCCTGTCTCAACACTGCAGTGTAGTTATACCTGGAGACTGTCCTCCCTGTCTCAACACTGTAGTTATACCTGGTGACTGTCCTCCCTGTCTCAACACTGTAGTTATACCTGGAGACTGTCCTCCCTGTCTCAACACTGTAGTTATACCTGGAGACTGTCCTCCCTGTCTCAACACTGTAGTTATACCTGTTGACTGTCCTCCCTGTCTCAACACTGTAGTTCTACCTGGAGACTGTCCTCCCTGTCTCAACACTGTAGTTATACCTGGTGACTGTCCTCCCTGTCTCATCACTGTAGTGTAGTTATACCTGGAGACTGTCCTCCCTGTCTCAACACTGTAGTGTAGTTATACCTGGTGACTGTCCTCCCTGTCTCAACACTGTAGTTATACCTGGAGACTGTCCTCCCTGTCTCAACACTGTAGTTATACCTGGAGACTGTCCTCCCTGTCTCAACACTGTAGTTATACCTGGTGGCTGTCCTCCCTGTCTCAACACTGTAGTTATACCTGGTGACTGTCCTCCCTGTCTCATCACTGTAGTTATACCTGGAGACTGTCCTCCCTGTCTCAACACTGTAGTGTAGTTATACCTGGAGACTGTCCTCCCTGTCTCAACACTGTAGTTATACCTGGAGACTGTCCTCCCTGTCTCAACACTGTAGTGTAGTTATACCTGGAGACTGTCCTCCCTGTCTCAACACTGTAGTTATACCTGGAGACTGTCCTCCCTGTCTCAACACTGTAGTGTAGTTATACCTGGTGTCTGTCCTCCCTGTCTCATCACTGTAGTTATACCTGGTGGCTGTCCTCCCTGTCTCAACACTGTAGTTATACCTGGTGACTGTCCTCCCTGTCTCAACACTGTAGTTATACCTGGAGACTGTCCTCCCTGTCTCAACACTGTAGTTATACCTGGAGACTGTCCTCCCTGTCTCAACACTGTAGTTATACCTGGAGACTGTCCTCCCTGTCTCAACACTGTAGTGTAGTTATACCTGGAGACTGTCCTCCCTGTCTCTACACTGTAGTTATACCTGGAGACTGTCCTCCCTGTCTCAACACTGTAGTTATACCTGGAGACTGTCCTCCCTGTCTCAACACTGTAGTTATACCTGGAGACTGTCCTCCCTGTCTCAACACTGTAGTTATACATGGTGACTGTCCTCCCTGTCTCAACACTGTAGTTCTACCTGGAGACTGTCCTCCCTGTCTCAACACTGTAGTTATACCTGGAGACTGTCCTCCCTGTCTCAACACTGTAGTTATACCTGGAGACTGTCCTCCCTGTCTCAACACTGTAGTTATACATGGTGACTGTCCTCCCTGTCTCAACACTGTAGTTCTACCTGGAGACTGTCCTCCCTGTCTCAACACTGTAGTTATACCTGGTGACTGTCCTCCCTGTCTCATCACTGTAGTGTAGTTATACCTGGAGACTGTCCTCCCTGTCTCAACACTGTAGTGTAGTTATACCTGGTGACTGTCCTCCCTGTCTCAACACTGTAGTTATACCTGGAGACTGTCCTCCCTGTCTCAACACTGTAGTTATACCTGGAGACTGTCCTCCCTGTCTCAACACTGTAGTTATACCTGGTGGCTGTCCTCCCTGTCTCAACACTGTAGTGTAGTTATACCTGGAGACTGTCCTCCCTGTCTCAACACTGTAGTGTAGTTATACCTGGTGTCTGTCCTCCCTGTCTCATCACTATAGTTATACCTGGTGGCTGTCCTCCCTGTCTCAACACTGTAGTTATACCTAGTGGCTGTCCTCCCTGTCTCAACACTGTAGTTATACCTGGAGACTGTCCTCCCTGTCTCAACACTGTAGTTATACCTGGAGACTGTCCTCCCTGTCTCAACACTGTAGTTATACCTGGAGACTGTCCTCCCTGTCTCAACACTGTAGTGTAGTTATACCTGGAGACTGTCCTCCCTGTCTCAACACTGTAGTTATACCTGGAGACTGTCCTCCCTGTCTCAACACTGTAGTTATACCTGGAGACTGTCCTCCCTGTCTCAACACTGTAGTTATAGCTGGAGACTGTCCTCCCTGTCTCAACACTGTAGTTATACATGGTGACTGTCCTCCCTGTCTCAACACTGTAGTTATACCTGGAGACTGTCCTCCCTGTCTCAACACTGTAGTTATACCTGGTGACTGTCCTCCCTGTCTCATCACTGTAGTGTAGTTATACCTGGTGACTGTCCTCCCTGTCTCAACACTGTAGTTATACCTGGAGACTGTCCTCCCTGTCTCAACACTGTAGTTATACCTGGAGACTGTCCTCCCTGTCTCAACACTGTAGTTATACCTGGTGGCTGTCCTCCCTGTCTCAACACTGTAGTGTAGTTATACCTGGAGACTGTCCTCCCTGTCTCAACACTGTAGTGTAGTTATACCTGGTGTCTGTCCTCCCTGTCTCATCACTGTAGTTATACCTGGTGGCTGTCCTCCCTGTCTCAACACTGTAGTTATACCTGGAGACTGTCCTCCCTGTCTCAACACTGTAGTTATACCTGGAGACTGTCCTCCCTGTCTCAACACTGTAGTTATACCTGGAGACTGTCCTCCCTGTCTCAACACTGTAGTGTAGTTATACCTGGAGACTGTCCTCCCTGTCTCAACACTGTAGTTATACCTGGAGACTGTCCTCCCTGTCTCAACACTGTAGTTATACCTGGAGACTGTCCTCCCTGTCTCAACACTGTAGTTATACCTGGAGACTGTCCTCCCTGTCTCAACACTGTAGTTATACCTGGTGGCTGTCCTCCCTGTCTCAACACAGTAGTTATACCTGGAGACTGTCCTCCCTGTCTCAACACTGTAGTTATACCTGGAGACTGTCCTCCCTGTCTCAACACTGTAGTTATACCTGGAGACTGTCCTCCCTGTCTCAACACTGTAGTGTAGTTATACCTGGAGACTGTCCTCCCTGTCTCAACACTGTAGTTATACCTGGAGACTGTCCTCCCTGTCTCAACACTGTAGTTATACCTGGAGACTGTCCTCCCTGTCTCAACACTGTAGTTATACCTGGAGACTGTCCTCCCTGTCTCAACACTGTAGTTATACCTGGAGACTGTCCTCCCTGTCTCAACACTGTAGTGTAGTTATACCTGGAGACTGTCCTCCCTGTCTCAACACTGTAGTTATAGCTGGAGACTGTCCTCCCTGTCTCAACACTGTAGTTATACATGGTGACTGTCCTCCCTGTCTCAACACTGTAGTTATACCTGGAGACTGTCCTCCCTGTCTCAACACTGTAGTTATACCTGGTGGCTGTCCTCCCTGTCTCAACACTGTAGTTATACCTGGAGACTGTCCTCCCTGTCTCAACACTGTAGTGTAGTTATACCTGGTGACTGTCCTCCCTGTCTCAACACTGTAGTTATACCTGGTGACTGTCCTCCCTGTCTCAACACTGTAGTTATACCTGGAGACTGTCCTCCCTGTCTCAACACTGTAGTTATACCTGGAGACTGTCCTCCCTGTCTCAACACTGTAGTTATACCTGGTGGCTGTCCTCCCTGTCTCAACACTGTAGTGTAGTTATACCTGGAGACTGTCCTCCCTGTCTCAACACTGTAGTGTAGTTATACCTGGTGTCTGTCCTCCCTGTCTCATCACTATAGTTATACCTGGTGGCTGTCCTCCCTGTCTCAACACTGTAGTTATACCTGGAGACTGTCCTCCCTGTCTCAACACTGTAGTTATACCTGGAGACTGTCCTCCCTGTCTCAACACTGTAGTGTAGTTATACCTGGAGACTGTCCTCCCTGTCTCAACACTGTAGTGTAGTTATACCTGGTGGCTGTCCTCCCTGTCTCAACAGTGTAGTGTAGTTATACCTGGTGACTGTCCTCCCTGTCTCAACACTGTAGTTATACCTGGAGACAGTCCTCCCTGTCTCAACACTGTAGTTATACCTGGAGACTGTCCTCCCTGTCTCAACACTGTAGTTATACCTGGTGTCTGTCCTCCCTGTCTCAACACTGCAGTGTAGTTATACCTGGAGACTGTCCTCCCTGTCTCAACACTGTAGTTATACCTGGTGACTGTCCTCCCTGTCTCAACACTGTAGTTATACCTGGAGACTGTCCTCCCTGTCTCAACACTGTAGTTATACCTGGAGACTGTCCTCCCTGTCTCAACACTGTAGTTATACCTGTTGACTGTCCTCCCTGTCTCAACACTGTAGTTCTACCTGGAGACTGTCCTCCCTGTCTCAACACTGTAGTTATACCTGGTGACTGTCCTCCCTGTCTCATCACTGTAGTGTAGTTATACCTGGAGACTGTCCTCCCTGTCTCAACACTGTAGTGTAGTTATACCTGGTGACTGTCCTCCCTGTCTCAACACTGTAGTTATACCTGGAGACTGTCCTCCCTGTCTCAACACTGTAGTTATACCTGGAGACTGTCCTCCCTGTCTCAACACTGTAGTTATACCTGGTGGCTGTCCTCCCTGTCTCAACACTGTAGTTATACCTGGTGACTGTCCTCCCTGTCTCATCACTGTAGTTATACCTGGAGACTGTCCTCCCTGTCTCAACACTGTAGTGTAGTTATACCTGGAGACTGTCCTCCCTGTCTCAACACTGTAGTTATACCTGGAGACTGTCCTCCCTGTCTCAACACTGTAGTGTAGTTATACCTGGAGACTGTCCTCCCTGTCTCAACACAGTGTAGTTATACCTGGAGACTGTCCTCCCTGTCTCAACACTGTAGTGTAGTTATACCTGGTGTCTGTCCTCCCTGTCTCATCACTATAGTTATACCTGGTGGCTGTCCTCCCTGTCTCAACACTGTAGTTATACCTGGTGACTGTCCTCCCTGTCTCAACACTGTAGTTATACCTGGAGACTGTCCTCCCTGTCTCAACACTGTAGTTATACCTGGAGACTGTCCTCCCTGTCTCAACACTGTAGTTATACCTGGAGACTGTCCTCCCTGTCTCAACACTGTAGTGTAGTTATACCTGGAGACTGTCCTCCCTGTCTCTACACTGTAGTTATACCTGGAGACTGTCCTCCCTGTCTCAACACTGTAGTTATACCTGGAGACTGTCCTCCCTGTCTCAACACTGTAGTTATACCTGGAGACTGTCCTCCCTGTCTCAACACTGTAGTTATACCTGGAGACTGTCCTCCCTGTCTCAACACTGTAGTTATACCTGGTGTCTGTCCTCCCTGTCTCAACACTGTAGTGTAGTTATACCTGGAGACTGTCCTCCCTGTCTCAACACTGTAGTTATACCTGGTGACTGTCCTCCCTGTCTCAACACTGTAGTTATACCTGGAGACTGTCCTCCCTGTCTCAACACTGTAGTGTAGTTATACCTGGAGACTGTCCTCCCTGTCTCTACACTGTAGTTATACCTGGAGACTGTCCTCCCTGTCTCAACACTGTAGTTATACCTGGAGACTGTCCTCCCTGTCTCAACACTGTAGTTATACCTGGAGACTGTCCTCCCTGTCTCAACACTGTAGTTATACCTGGAGACTGTCCTCCCTGTCTCAACACTGTAGTTATACCTGGTGTCTGTCCTCCCTGTCTCAACACTGTAGTGTAGTTATACCTGGAGACTGTCCTCCCTGTCTCAACACTGTAGTGTAGTTATACCTGGAGACTGTCCTCCCTGTCTCAACACTGTAGTTATACCTGGAGACTGTCCTCCCTGTCTCAACACTGTAGTGTAGTTATACCTGGAGACTGTCCTCCCTGTCTCAACACTGTAGTTATACCTGGAGACTGTCCTCCCTGTCTCAACACTGTAGTGTAGTTATACCTGGTGTCTGTCCTCCCTGTCTCATCACTATAGTTATACCTGGTGGCTGTCCTCCCTGTCTCAACACTGTAGTTATACCTGGTGACTGTCCTCCCTGTCTCAACACTGTAGTTATACCTGGAGACTGTCCTCCCTGTCTCAACACTGTAGTTATACCTGGAGACTGTCCTCCCTGTCTCAACACTGTAGTTATACCTGGAGACTGTCCTCCCTGTCTCAACACTGTAGTGTAGTTATACCTGGAGACTGTCCTCCCTGTCTCTACACTGTAGTTATACCTGGAGACTGTCCTCCCTGTCTCAACACTGTAGTTATACCTGGAGACTGTCCTCCCTGTCTCAACACTGTAGTTATACCTGGAGACTGTCCTCCCTGTCTCAACACTGTAGTTATACCTGGAGACTGTCCTCCCTGTCTCAACACTGTAGTTATACCTGGTGTCTGTCCTCCCTGTCTCAACACTGTAGTGTAGTTATACCTGGAGACTGTCCTCCCTGTCTCAACACTGTAGTTATACCTGGTGACTGTCCTCCCTGTCTCAACACTGTAGTTATACCTGGAGACTGTCCTCCCTGTCTCAACACTGTAGTGTAGTTATACCTGGAGACTGTCCTCCCTGTCTCTACACTGTAGTTATACCTGGAGACTGTCCTCCCTGTCTCAACACTGTAGTTATACCTGGAGACTGTCCTCCCTGTCTCAACACTGTAGTTATACCTGGAGACTGTCCTCCCTGTCTCAACACTGTAGTTATACCTGGAGACTGTCCTCCCTGTCTCAACACTGTAGTTATACCTGGTGTCTGTCCTCCCTGTCTCAACACTGTAGTGTAGTTATACCTGGAGACTGTCCTCCCTGTCTCAACACTGTAGTTATACCTGGTGACTGTCCTCCCTGTCTCAACACTGTAGTTATACCTGGAGACTGTCCTCCCTGTCTCAACACTGTAGTTATACCTGGAGACTGTCCTCCCTGTCTCAACACTGTAGTTATACATGGTGACTGTCCTCCCTGTCTCAACACTGTAGTTCTACCTGGAGACTGTCCTCCCTGTCTCAACACTGTAGTTATACCTGGTGACTGTCCTCCCTGTCTCATCACTGTAGTGTAGTTATACCTGGAGACTGTCCTCCCTGTCTCAACACTGTAGTGTAGTTATACCTGGTGACTGTCCTCCCTGTCTCAACACTGTAGTTATACCTGGAGACTGTCCTCCCTGTCTCAACACTGTAGTTATACCTGGAGACTGTCCTCCCTGTCTCAACACTGTAGTTATACCTGGTGGCTGTCCTCCCTGTCTCAACACTGTAGTGTAGTTATACCTGGAGACTGTCCTCCCTGTCTCAACACTGTAGTGTAGTTATACCTGGTGTCTGTCCTCCCTGTCTCATCACTATAGTTATACCTGGTGGCTGTCCTCCCTGTCTCAACACTGTAGTTATACCTAGTGGCTGTCCTCCCTGTCTCAACACTGTAGTTATACCTGGAGACTGTCCTCCCTGTCTCAACACTGTAGTTATACCTGGAGACTGTCCTCCCTGTCTCAACACTGTAGTTATACCTGGAGACTGTCCTCCCTGTCTCAACACTGTAGTGTAGTTATACCTGGAGACTGTCCTCCCTGTCTCAACACTGTAGTTATACCTGGAGACTGTCCTCCCTGTCTCAACACTGTAGTTATACCTGGAGACTGTCCTCCCTGTCTCAACACTGTAGTTATAGCTGGAGACTGTCCTCCCTATCTCAACACTGTAGTTATACATGGTGACTGTCCTCCCTGTCTCAACACTGTAGTTATACCTGGAGACTGTCCTCCCTGTCTCAACACTGTAGTTATACCTGGAGACTGTCCTCCCTGTCTCAACACTGTAGTTATACCTGGAGACTGTCCTCCCTGTCTCAACACTGTAGTTATACCTGGTGACTGTCCTCCCTGTCTCATCACTGTAGTGTAGTTATACCTGGTGACTGTCCTCCCTGTCTCAACACTGTAGTTATACCTGGAGACTGTCCTCCCTGTCTCAACACTGTAGTTATACCTGGAGACTGTCCTCCCTGTCTCAAAACTGTAGTTATACCTGGTGGCTGTCCTCCCTGTCTCAACACTGTAGTGTAGTTATACCTGGAGACTGTCCTCCCTGTCTCAACACTGTAGTGTAGTTATACCTGGTGTCTGTCCTCCCTGTCTCATCACTGTAGTTATACCTGGAGACTGTCCTCCCTGTCTCAACACTGTAGTTATACCTGGTGACTGTCCTCCCTGTCTCAACACTGTAGTTATACCTGGAGACTGTCCTCCCTGTCTCAACACTGTAGTTATACCTGGAGACTGTCCTCCCTGTCTCAACACTGTAGTTATACCTGGAGACTGTCCTCCCTGTCTCAACACTGTAGTTATACCTGGAGACTGTCCTCCCTGTCTCAACACTGTAGTTATACCTGGAGACTGTCCTCCCTGTCTCAACACTGTAGTTATACCTGGAGACTGTCCTCCCTGTCTCAACACTGTAGTTATACCTGGAGACTGTCCTCCCTGTCTCAACACTGTAGTGTAGTTATACCTGGAGACTGTCCTCCCTGTCTCAACACTGTAGTTATACCTGGAGACTGTCCTCCCTGTCTCAACACTGTAGTTATACCTGGAGACTGTCCTCCCTGTCTCAACACTGTAGTTATACCTGGAGACTGTCCTCCCTGTCTCAACACTGTAGTTATACCTGGTGTCTGTCCTCCCTGTCTCAACACTGTAGTTATACCTGGTGACTGTCCTCCCTGTCTCAACAGTGTAGTTATACCTGGAGACTGTCCTCTCTGTCTCAACACTGTAGTTATACCTGGAGACTGTCCTCCCTGTCTCAACACTGTAGTTATACCTGGAGACTGTCCTCCCTGTCTCAACACTGTAGTGTAGTTATACCTGGAGACTGTCCTCCCTGTCTCAACACTGTAGTTATACCTGGAGACTGTCCTCCCTGTCTCAACACTGTAGTTATACCTGGAGACTGTCCTCCCTGTCTCAACACTGTAGTGTAGTTATACCTGGAGACTGTGCTCCCTGTCTCAACACTGTAGTTATACCTGGAGACTGTCCTCCCTGTCTCAACACTGTAGTTATACCTGGAGACTGTCCTCCCTGTCTCAACACTGTAGTTATACCTGGAGACTGTCCTCCCTGTCTCAACACTGTAGTTATACCTGGTGACTGTCCTCCCTGTCTCAACACTGTAGTTATACCTGGTGACTGTCCTCCCTGTCTCAACACTGTAGTTATACCTTGTGTCTGTCCTCCCTGTCTCAACACTGTAGTTATACCTGGTGTCTGTCCTCCCTGTCTCAACACTGTAGTTATACCTGGAGACTGTCCTCCCTGTCTCAACACTGTAGTGTAGTTATACCTGGAGACTGTCCTCCCTGTCTCAACACTGTAGTTATACCTGGAGACTGTCCTCCCTGTCTCAACACTGTAGTTATACCTGGAGACTGTCCTCCCTGTCTCAACACTGTAGTTATACCTGGAGACTGTCCTCCCTGTCTCAACACTGTAGTTATACCTGGTGTCTGTCCTCCCTGTCTCAACACTGTAGTTATACCTGGTGACTGTCCTCCCTGTCTCAACACTGTAGTTATACCTGGAGACTGTCCTCCCTGTCTCAACACTGTAGTTATACCTGGTGACTGTCCTCCCTGTCTCAACACTGTAGTTATACCTGGTGACTGTCCTCCCTGTCTCAACACTGTAGTTATACCTTGTGACTGTCCTCCCTGTCTCAACACTGTAGTTATACCTGGTGTCTGTCCTCCCTGTCTCAACACTGTAGTTATACCTGGAGACTGTCCTCCCTGTCTCAACACTGTAGTTATACCTGGTGACTGTCCTCCCGGTCTCAACACTGTAGTTATAGCTGGAGACTGTCCTCCCTGTCTCAACACTGTAGTTATACCTGGAGACTGTCCTCCCTGTCTCAACACTGTAGTTATACCTGGTGGCTGTCCTCCCTGTCTCAACACTGTAGTTATACCTGGAGACTGTCCTCCCTGTCTCAACACTGTAGTTATACCTGGAGACTGTCCTCCCTGTCTCAACACTGTAGTTATACCTGGTGGCTGTCCTCCCTGTCTCATCACTGTAGTGTAGTTATACCAGGAGACTGTCCTCCCTGTCTCAACACTGTAGTTATACCTGGAGACTGTCCTCCCTGTCTCAACACTGTAGTTATACCTGGTGACTGTCCTCCCTGTCTCAACACTGTCGTTATACCTGGTGACTGTCCTCCCTGTCTCAACACTGTAGTTATACCTGGAGACTGTCCTCCCTGTCTCAACACTGTAGTTATACCTGGAGACTGTCCTCCCTGTCTCATCACTGTAGTTATACCTGGTGGCTGTCCTCCCTGTCTCAACACTGTAGTTATACCTGGAGACTGTCCTCCCTGTCTCAACACTGTAGTTATACCTGGTGGCTGTCCTCCCTGTCTCAACACTGTAGTTATACCTGGAGACTGTCCTCCCTGTCTCAACACTGTAGTTATACCTGGAGACTGTCCTCTCTGTCTCAACACTGTAGTTATACCTGGTGGCTGTCCTCCCTGTCTCAACACTGTAGTGTAGTTATACCTGGAGACTGTCCTCCCTGTCCCAACACTGTAGTTATACCTGGAGACTGTCCTCCCTGTCTCAACACTGTAGTTATACCTGGTGGCTGTCCTCCCTGTCTCATCACTGTAGTTATACCTGGTGGCTGTCCTCCCTGTCTCAACACTGTAGTGTAGTTATACCTGGAGACTGTCCTCCCTGTCTCAACACTGTAGTTATACCTGGAGACTGTCCTCCCTGTCTCAACACTGTAGTTATACCTGGTGACTGTCCTCCCTGTCTCAACACTGTAGTGTAGTTATACCTGGTGTCTGTCCTCCCTGTCTCAACACTGTAGTGTAGTTATACCTGGTGACTGTCCTCCCTGTCTCAACACTGTAGTGTAGTTATACCTGGAGACTGTCCTCCCTGTCTCAACACTGTAGTTATACCTGGTGACTGTCCTCCCTGTCTCAACACTGTAGTTATACCTGGAGACTGTCCTCCCTGTCTCAACACTGTAGTGTAGTTATACCTGGAGACTGTCCTCCCTGTCTCAACACTGTAGTTATACCTGGAGACTGTCCTCCCTGTCTCAACACTGTAGTTATACCTGGAGACTGTCCTCCCTGTCTCAACACTGTAGTTATACCTGGAGACTGTCCTCCCTGTCTCAACACTGTAGTTATACCTGGTGACTGTCCTCCCTGTCTCAACACTGTAGTTATACCTGGTGACTGTCCTCCCTGTCTCAACACTGTAGTTATACCTTGTGTCTGTCCTCCCTGTCTCAACACTGTAGTTATACCTGGAGACTGTCCTCCCTGTCTCAACACTGTAGTTATACCTGGTGTCTGTCCTCCCTGTCTCAACACTGTAGTGTAGTTATACCTGGAGACTGTCCTCCCTGTCTCAACACTGTAGTTATACCTGGTGACTGTCCTCCCTGTCTCAACACTGTAGTTATACCTGGAGACTGTCCTCCCTGTCTCAACACTGTAGTTATACCTGGAGACTGTCCTCCCTGTCTCAACACTGTAGTTATACCTGGTGACTGTCCTCCCTGTCTCAACACTGTAGTGTAGTTACACCTGGAGACTGTCCTCCCTGTCTCAACACTGTAGTTATACCTGGTGACTGTCCTCCCTGTCTCAACACTGTAGTTATACCTGGAGACTGTCCTCCCTGTCTCAACACTGTAGTGTAGTTATACCTGGAGACTGTCCTCCCTGTCTCTACACTGTAGTTATACCTGGAGACTGTCCTCCCTGTCTCAACACTGTAGTTATACCTGGAGACTGTCCTCCCTGTCTCAACACTGTAGTTATACCTGGAGACTGTCCTCCCTGTCTCAACACTGTAGTTATACCTGGAGACTGTCCTCCCTGTCTCAACACTGTAGTTATACCTGGTGTCTGTCCTCCCTGTCTCAACACTTGTAGTTATACCTGGAGACTGTCCTCCCTGTCTCAACACTGTAGTGTAGTTATACCTGGAGACTGTCCTCCCTGTCTCAACACTGTAGTTATACCTGGAGACTGTCCTCCCTGTCTCAACACTGTAGTGTAGTTATACCTGGAGACTGTCCTCCCTGTCTCAACACTGTAGTTATACCTGGAGACTGTCCTCCCTGTCTCAACACTGTAGTGTAGTTATACCTGGTGTCTGTCCTCCCTGTCTCAACACTGTAGTTATACCTGGTGGCTGTCCTCCCTGTCTCAACACTGTAGTTATACCTGGAGACTGTCCTCCCTGTCTCAACACTGTAGTTATACCTGGAGACTGTCCTCCCTGTCTCAACACTGTAGTTATACCTGGAGACTGTCCTCCCTGTCTCAACACTGTAGTTATACCTGGAGACTGTCCTCCCTGTCTCAACACTGTAGTGTAGTTATACCTGGAGACTGTCCTCCCTGTCTCTACACTGTAGTTATACCTGGAGACTGTCCTCCCTGTCTCAACACTGTAGTTATACCTGGAGACTGTCCTCCCTGTCTCAACACTGTAGTTATACCTGGAGACTGTCCTCCCTGTCTCAACACTGTAGTTATACCTGGAGACTGTCCTCCCTGTCTCAACACTGTAGTTATACCTGGTGTCTGTCCTCCCTGTCTCAACACTGTAGTGTAGTTATACCTGGAGACTGTCCTCCCTGTCTCAACACTGTAGTTATACCTGGTGACTGTCCTCCCTGTCTCAACACTGTAGTTATACCTGGAGACTGTCCTCCCTGTCTCAACACTGTAGTGTAGTTATACCTGGAGACTGTCCTCCCTGTCTCTACACTGTAGTTATACCTGGAGACTGTCCTCCCTGTCTCAACACTGTAGTTATACCTGGAGACTGTCCTCCCTGTCTCAACACTGTAGTTATACCTGGAGACTGTCCTCCCTGTCTCAACACTGTAGTTATACCTGGAGACTGTCCTCCCTGTCTCAACACTGTAGTTATACCTGGTGTCTGTCCTCCCTGTCTCAACACTGTAGTGTAGTTATACCTGGAGACTGTCCTCCCTGTCTCAACACTGTAGTTATACCTGGTGACTGTCCTCCCTGTCTCAACACTGTAGTTATACCTGGAGACTGTCCTCCCTGTCTCAACACTGTAGTTATACCTGGAGACTGTCCTCCCTGTCTCAACACTGTAGTTATACATGGTGACTGTCCTCCCTGTCTCAACACTGTAGTTCTACCTGGAGACTGTCCTCCCTGTCTCAACACTGTAGTTATACCTGGTGACTGTCCTCCCTGTCTCATCACTGTAGTGTAGTTATACCTGGAGACTGTCCTCCCTGTCTCAACACTGTAGTGTAGTTATACCTGGTGACTGTCCTCCCTGTCTCAACACTGTAGTTATACCTGGAGACTGTCCTCCCTGTCTCAACACTGTAGTTATACCTGGAGACTGTCCTCCCTGTCTCAACACTGTAGTTATACCTGGTGGCTGTCCTCCCTGTCTCAACACTGTAGTGTAGTTATACCTGGAGACTGTCCTCCCTGTCTCAACACTGTAGTGTAGTTATACCTGGTGTCTGTCCTCCCTGTCTCATCACTATAGTTATACCTGGTGGCTGTCCTCCCTGTCTCAACACTGTAGTTATACCTAGTGGCTGTCCTCCCTGTCTCAACACTGTAGTTATACCTGGAGACTGTCCTCCCTGTCTCAACACTGTAGTTATACCTGGAGACTGTCCTCCCTGTCTCAACACTGTAGTTATACCTGGAGACTGTCCTCCCTGTCTCAACACTGTAGTGTAGTTATACCTGGAGACTGTCCTCCCTGTCTCAACACTGTAGTTATACCTGGAGACTGTCCTCCCTGTCTCAACACTGTAGTTATACCTGGAGACTGTCCTCCCTGTCTCAACACTGTAGTTATAGCTGGAGACTGTCCTCCCTGTCTCAACACTGTAGTTATACATGGTGACTGTCCTCCCTGTCTCAACACTGTAGTTATACCTGGAGACTGTCCTCCCTGTCTCAACACTGTAGTTATACCTGGAGACTGTCCTCCCTGTCTCAACACTGTAGTTATACCTGGAGACTGTCCTCCCTGTCTCAACACTGTAGTTATACCTGGTGACTGTCCTCCCTGTCTCATCACTGTAGTGTAGTTATACCTGGTGACTGTCCTCCCTGTCTCAACACTGTAGTTATACCTGGAGACTGTCCTCCCTGTCTCAACACTGTAGTTATACCTGGAGACTGTCCTCCCTGTCTCAAAACTGTAGTTATACCTGGTGGCTGTCCTCCCTGTCTCAACACTGTAGTGTAGTTATACCTGGAGACTGTCCTCCCTGTCTCAACACTGTAGTGTAGTTATACCTGGTGTCTGTCCTCCCTGTCTCAACACTGTAGTTATACCTGGAGACTGTCCTCCCTGTCTCAACACTGTAGTTATACCTAGTGGCTGTCCTCCCTGTCTCAACACTGTAGTTATACCTGGAGACTGTCCTCCCTGTCTCAACACTGTAGTTATACCTGGAGACTGTCCTCCCTGTCTCAACACTGTAGTTATACCTGGAGACTGTCCTCCCTGTCTCAACACTGTAGTTATACCTGGAGACTGTCCTCCCTGTCTCAACACTGTAGTTATACCTGGAGACTGTCCTCCCTGTCTCAACACTGTAGTGTAGTTATACCTGGAGACTGTCCTCCCTGTCTCAACACTGTAGTTATACCTGGAGACTGTCCTCCCTGTCTCAACACTGTAGTTATACCTGGAGACTGTCCTCCCTGTCTCAACACTGTAGTTATACCTGGAGACTGTCCTCCCTGTCTCAACACTGTAGTTATACCTGGTGTCTGTCCTCCCTGTCTCAACACTGTAGTTATACCTGGTGACTGTCCTCCCTGTCTCAACACTGTAGTTATACCTGGTGTCTGTCCTCCCTGTCTCAACACTGTAGTTATACCTGGTGTCTGTCCTCCCTGTCTCAACACTGTAGTTATACCTGGTGACTGTCCTCCCTGTTTCAACACTGTAGTTATACCTGGAGACTGTCCTCCCTGTCTCAACAGTGTAGTTATACCTGGAGACTGTCCTCTCTGTCTCAACACTGTAGTTATACCTGGAGACTGTCCTCCCTGTCTCAACACTGTAGTTATACCTGGATACTGTCCTCCCTGTCTCAACACTGTAGTGTAGTTATACCTGGAGACTGTCCTCCCTGTCTCAACACTGTAGTTATACCTGGAGACTGTCCTCCCTGTCTCAACACTGTAGTTATACCTGGAGACTGTCCTCCCTGTCTCAACACTGTAGTGTAGTTATACCTGGAGACTGTGCTCCCTGTCTCAACACTGTAGTTATACCTGGAGACTGTCCTCCCTGTCTCAACACTGTAGTTATACCTGGAGACTGTCCTCCCTGTCTCAACACTGTAGTTATACCTGGAGACTGTCCTCCCTGTCTCAACACTGTAGTTATACCTGGTGACTGTCCTCCCTGTCTCAACACTGTAGTTATACCTGGTGACTGTCCTCCCTGTCTCAACACTGTAGTTATACCTTGTGTCTGTCCTCCCTGTCTCAACACTGTAGTTATACCTGGTGTCTGTCCTCCCTGTCTCAACACTGTAGTTATACCTGGAGACTGTCCTCCCTGTCTCAACACTGTAGTGTAGTTATACCTGGAGACTGTCCTCCCTGTCTCAACACTGTAGTTATACCTGGAGACTGTCCTCCCTGTCTCAACACTGTAGTTATACCTGGAGACTGTCCTCCCTGTCTCAACACTGTAGTTATACCTGGAGACTGTCCTCCCTGTCTCAACACTGTAGTTATACCTGGTGTCTGTCCTCCCTGTCTCAACACTGTAGTTATACCTGGTGACTGTCCTCCCTGTCTCAACACTGTAGTTATACCTGGAGACTGTCCTCCCTGTCTCAACACTGTAGTTATACCTGGTGACTGTCCTCCCTGTCTCAACACTGTAGTTATACCTGGTGACTGTCCTCCCTGTCTCAACACTGTAGTTATACCTTGTGTCTGTCCTCCCTGTCTCAACACTGTAGTTATACCTGGTGTCTGTCCTCCCTGTCTCAACACTGTAGTTATACCTGGTGACTGTCCTCCCTGTCTCAACACTGTAGTTATACCTGGTGACTGTCCTCCCGGTCTCAACACTGTAGTTATAGCTGGAGACTGTCCTCCCTGTCTCAACACTGTAGTTATACCTGGAGACTGTCCTCCCTGTCTCAACACTGTAGTTATACCTGGTGGCTGTCCTCCCTGTCTCAACACTGTAGTTATACCTGGAGACTGTCCTCCCTGTCTCAACACTGTAGTTATACCTGGAGACTGTCCTCCCTGTCTCAACACTGTAGTTATACCTGGTGGCTGTCCTCCCTGTCTCATCACTGTAGTGTAGTTATACCAGGAGACTGTCCTCCCTGTCTCAACACTGTAGTTATACCTGGAGACTGTCCTCCCTGTCTCAACACTGTAGTTATACCTGGTGACTGTCCTCCCTGTCTCAACACTGTCGTTATACCTGGTGACTGTCCTCCCTGTCTCAACACTGTAGTTATACCTGGAGATGTCCTCCCTGTCTCAACACTGTAGTTATACCTGGAGACTGTCCTCCCTGTCTCATCACTGTAGTTATACCTGGTGGCTGTCCTCCCTGTCTCAACACTGTAGTTATACCTGGAGACTGTCCTCCCTGTCTCAACACTGTAGTTATACCTGGTGGCTGTCCTCCCTGTCTCAACACTGTAGTTATACCTGGAGACTGTCCTCCCTGTCTCAACACTGTAGTTATACCTGGTGGCTGTCCTCCCTGTCTCATCACTGTAGTTATACCTGGTGGCTGTCCTCCCTGTCTCAACACTGTAGTGTAGTTATACCTGGAGACTGTCCTCCCTGTCCCAACACTGTAGTTATACCTGGAGACTGTCCTCCCTGTCTCAACACTGTAGTTATACCTGGTGGCTGTCCTCCCTGTCTCATCACTGTAGTTATACCTGGTGGCTGTCCTCCCTGTCTCAACACTGTAGTGTAGTTATACCTGGAGACTGTCCTCCCTGTCTCAACACTGTAGTTATACCTGGAGACTGTCCTCCCTGTCTCAACACTGTAGTTATACCTGGTGACTGTCCTCCCTGTCTCAACACTGTAGTGTAGTTATACCTGGTGTCTGTCCTCCCTGTCTCAACACTGTAGTGTAGTTATACCTGGTGACTGTCCTCCCTGTCTCAACACTGTAGTGTAGTTATACCTGGAGACTGTCCTCCCTGTCTCAACACTGTAGTTATACCTGGTGACTGTCCTCCCTGTCTCAACACTGTAGTTATACCTGGAGACTGTCCTCCCTGTCTCAACACTGTAGTGTAGTTATACCTGGAGACTGTCCTCCCTGACTCAACACTGTAGTTATACCTGGTGACTGTCCTCCCTGTCTCAACACTGTAGTTATACCTGGAGACTGTCCTCCCTGTCTCAACACTGTAGTTATACCTGGTGACTGTCCTCCCTGTCTCAACACTGTAGTTATACCTGGAGACTGTCCTCCCTGTCTCAACACTGTAGTGTAGTTATACCTGGAGACTGTCCTCCCTGACTCAACACTGTAGTTATACCTGGTGACTGTCCTCCCTGTCTCAACACTGTAGTTATACCTGGAGACTGTCCTCCCTGTCTCAACACTGTAGTTATACCTGGAGACTGTCCTCCCTGTCTCAACACTGTAGTTATACCTGGAGACTGTCCTCCCTGTCTCAACACTGTAGTGTAGTTATACCTGGAGACTGTCCTCCCTGTCTCAACACTGTAGTTATACCTGGTGACTGTCCTCCCTGTCTCAACACTGTAGTTATACCTGGAGACTGTCCTCCCTGTCTCAACACTGTAGTTATACCTGGAGACTGTCCTCCCTGTCTCAACACTGTAGTTATACCTGGTGACTGTCCTCCCTGTCTCAACACTGTAGTAATACCTGGAGACTGTCCTCCCTGTCTCAACACTGTAGTTATACCTGGAGACTGTCCTCCCTGTCTCAAGACTGTAGTGTAGTTATACCTGGAGACTGTCCTCTCTGACTCAACACTGTAGTTATACCTGGAGACTGTCCTCCCTGTCTCAACACTGTAGTTATACCTGGAGACTGTCCTCCCTGTCTCAACACTGTAGTTATACCTGGTGACTGTCCTCCCTGACTCAACACTGTAGTATAGTTATACCTGGTGGCTGTCCTCCCTGACTCAACACTGTAGTGTAGTTATACCTGGAGACTGTCCTCCCTGTCTCAACACTGTAGTTATACCTGGAGACTGTCCTCCCTGTCTCATCACTGTAGTTATACCTGGAGACTGTCCTCCCTGTCTCAACACTGTAGTGTAGTTATACCTGGAGACTGTCCTCCCTGTCTCAACACTGTAGTTATACCTGGTGTCTGTCCTCCCTGTCTCAACACTGTAGTTATACCTGGTGACTGTCCTCCCTGTCTCAACACTGTAGTTATACCTGGTGACTGTCCTCCCTGTCTCAACACTGTAGTGTAGTTATACCTGGTGTCTGTCCTCCCTGTCTCAACACTGTAGTGTAGTTATACCTGGTGACTGTCCTCCCTGTCTCAACACTGTAGTGTAGTTATACCTGGAGACTGTCCTCCCTGTCTCAACACTGTAGTTATACCTGGTGACTGTCCTCCCTGTCTCAACACTGTAGTTATACCTGGAGACTGTCCTCCCTGTCTCAACACTGTAGTGTAGTTATACCTGGAGACTGTCCTCCCTGACTCAACACTGTAGTTATACCTGGTGACTGTCCTCCCTGTCTCAACACTGTAGTTATACCTGGAGACTGTCCTCCCTGTCTCAACACTGTAGTTATACCTGGTGACTGTCCTCCCTGTCTCAACACTGTAGTTATACCTGGAGACTGTCCTCCCTGTCTCAACACTGTAGTGTAGTTATACCTGGAGACTGTCCTCCCTGACTCAACACTGTAGTTATACCTGGTGACTGTCCTCCCTGTCTCAACACTGTAGTTATACCTGGAGACTGTCCTCCCTGTCTCAACACTGTAGTTATACCTGGAGACTGTCCTCCCTGTCTCAACACTGTAGTTATACCTGGAGACTGTCCTCCCTGTCTCAACACTGTAGTGTAGTTATACCTGGAGACTGTCCTCCCTGTCTCAACACTGTAGTTATACCTGGTGACTGTCCTCCCTGTCTCAACACTGTAGTTATACCTGGAGACTGTCCTCCCTGTCTCAACACTGTAGTTATACCTGGAGACTGTCCTCCCTGTCTCAACACTGTAGTTATACCTGGTGACTGTCCTCCCTGTCTCAACACTGTAGTAATACCTGGAGACTGTCCTCCCTGTCTCAACACTGTAGTTATACCTGGAGACTGTCCTCCCTGTCTCAACACTGTAGTGTAGTTATACCTGGAGACTGTCCTCTCTGACTCAACACTGTAGTTATACCTGGAGACTGTCCTCCCTGTCTCAACACTGTAGTTATACCTGGAGACTGTCCTCCCTGTCTCAACACTGTAGTTATACCTGGTGACTGTCCTCCCTGACTCAACACTGTAGTATAGTTATACCTGGTGGCTGTCCTCCCTGACTCAACACTGTAGTGTAGTTATACCTGGAGACTGTCCTCCCTGTCTCAACACTGTAGTTATACCTGGAGACTGTCCTCCCTGTCTCATCACTGTAGTTATACCTGGAGACTGTCCTCCCTGTCTCAACACTGTAGTGTAGTTATACCTGGAGACTGTCCTCCCTGTCTCAACACTGTAGTTATACCTGGTGTCTGTCCTCCCTGTCTCAACACTGTAGTTATACCTGGTGACTGTCCTCCCTGTCTCAACACTGTAGTTATACCTGGTGTCTGTCCTCCCTGTCTCAACTCTGTAGTTATACCTGGTGTCTGTCCTCCCTGTCTCAACACTGTAGTTATACCTGGTGACTGTCCTCCCTGTTTCAACACTGTAGTTATACCTGGAGACTGTCCTCCCTGTCTCAACAGTGTAGTTATACCTGGAGACTGTCCTCCCTGTCTCAACACTGTAGTTATACCTGGAGACTGTCCTCCCTGTCTCAACACTGTAGTTATACCTGGATACTGTCCTCCCTGTCTCAACACTGTAGTGTAGTTATACCTGGAGACTGTCCTCCCTGTCTCAACACTGTAGTTATACCTGGAGACTGTCCTCCCTGTCTCAACACTGTAGTTATACCTGGAGACTGTCCTCCCTGTCTCAACACTGTAGTGTAGTTATACCTGGAGACTGTCCTCCCTGTCTCAACACTGTAGTTATACCTGGAGACTGTCCTCCCTGTCTCAACACTGTAGTTATACCTGGAGACTGTCCTCCATGTCTCAACACTGTAGTTATACCTGGAGACTGTCCTCCCTGTCTCAACACTGTAGTTATACCTTGTGTCTGTCCTCCCTGTCTCAACACTGTAGTTATACCTGGAGACTGTCCTCCCTGTCTCAACACTGTAGTTATACCTGGTGACTGTCCTCCCGGTCTCAACACTGTAGTTATACCTGGAGACTGTCCTCCCTGTCTCAACACTGTAGTTATACCTGGAGACTGTCCTCCCTGTCTCAACACTGTAGTTATACCTGGAGACTGTCCTCCCTGTCTCAACACTGTAGTGTAGTTATACCTGGAGACTGTCCTCCCTGTCTCAACACTGTAGTTATACCTGGAGACTGTCCTCCCTGTCTCAACACTGTAGTTATACCTGGAGACTGTCCTCCCTGTCTCAACACTGTAGTTATACCTGGAGACTGTCCTCCCTGTCTCAACACTGTAGTTATACCTGGAGACTGTCCTCCCTGTCTCAACACTGTAGTTATACCTGGAGACTGTCCTCCCTGTCTCAACACTGTAGTTATACCTGGTGACTGTCCTCCCGGTCTCAACACTGTAGTTATAGCTGGAGACTGTCCTCCCTGTCTCAACACTGTAGTTATACCTGGAGACTGTCCTCCCTGTCTCAACACTGTAGTTATACCTGGTGGCTGTCCTCCCTGTCTCAACACTGTAGTTATACCTGGAGACTGTCCTCCCTGTCTCAACACTGTAGTTAAACCTGGAGACTGTCCTCCCTGTCTCAACACTGTAGTTATACCTGGTGGCTGTCCTCCCTGTCTCATCACTGTAGTGTAGTTATACCTGGAGACTGTCCTCCCTGTCTCAACACTGTAGTTATACCTGGAGACTGTCCTCCCTGTCTCAACACTGTAGTTATACCTGGTGACTGTCCTCCCTGTCTCAACACTGTCGTTATACCTGGTGACTGTCCTCCCTGTCTCAACACTGTAGTTATACCTGGAGACTGTCCTCCCTGTCTCAACACTGTAGTTATACCTGGAGACTGTCCTCCCTGTCTCATCACTGTAGTTATACCTGGTGGCTGTCCTCCCTGTCTCAACACTGTCGTTATACCTGGTGACTGTCCTCCCTGTCTCAACACTGTAGTTATACCTGGAGACTGTCCTCCCTGTCTCAACACTGTAGTGTAGTTATACCTGGAGACTGTCCTCCCTGTCTCAACACTGTAGTTATACCTGGAGACTGTCCTCCCTGTCTCAACACTTGTGTAGTTATACCTGGAGACTGTCCTCCCTGTCTCAACACTGTAGTTATACCTGGAGGCTGTCCTCCCTGTCTCAACACTGTAGTTATACCTGGTGGCTGTCCTCCCTGTCTCAACACTGTAGTGTAGTTATACCTGGAGACTGTCCTCCCTGTCTCAACACTGTAGTTATACCTGGAGACTGTCCTCCCTGTCTCAACACTGTAGTTATACCTGGAGACTGTCCTCCCTGTCTCAACACTGTAGTTATACCTGGAGACTGTCCTCCCTGTCTCAACACTGTAGTTATACCTGGAGACTGTCCTCCCTGTCTCATCACTGTAGTTATACCTGGTGGCTGTCCTCCCTGTCTCAACACTGTAGTTATACCTGGAGACTGTCCTCCCTGTCTCAACACTGTAGTTATACCTGGAGACTGTCCTCCCTGTCTCAACACTGTAGTTATACCTGGAGACTGTCCTCCCTGTCTCAACACTGTAGTTATACCTGGAGACTGTCCTCCCTGTCTCAACACTGTAGTTATACCTGGAGACTGTCCTCCCTGTCTCAACACTGTAGTGTAGTTATACCTGGAGACTGTCCTCCCTGACTCAACACTGTAGTGTAGTTATACCTGGAGACTGTCCTCCCTGTCTCAACACTGTAGTGTAGTTATACCTGGAGACTGTCCTCCCTGACTCAACACTGTAGTGTAGTTATACCTGGAGACTGTCCTCCCTGTCTCAACACTGTAGTTATACCTGGAGACTGTCCTCCCTGTCTCATCACTGTAGTTATACCTGGAGACTGTCCTCCCTGTCTCAACACTGTAGTGTAGTTATACCTGGAGACTGTCCTCCCTGTCTCAACACTGTAGTTATACCTGGAGACTGTCCTCCCTGTCTCAACACTGTAGTGTAGTTATACCTGGTGACTGTCCTCCCTGTCTCAACACTGTAGTTATACCTGGTGACTGTCCTCCCTGTCTCAACACTGTAGTTATACCTGGTGGCTGCGTATCTTGTTCCTTCTTCTTCTTCTTCTTGTCCTTCTTGTTCCTGTCTTTAGCCAGTTGCAGCAGTCTGTTCGGTATCTGGTTCTGACTGTCTCCACTAGGGGCCTTTAGGGCCGGGTCCTCAGAGAAAAGGTTTAGGCTCTTCCCTTTTGACGAGGTCAGGGAGTCTTTCCTGGGAGAGGAGGAGAGCTCAGTGGGGTCCGTTGGATCTTTGTCCAGGGAGGTAGAGGAGGAGAAGTGTGGGGAGTCGTCTGAGGAGGAGGAGGGAGTTCTCTGTATCCACCTCTGTTGAAGATGACAGGAGGAGCGGTTATGAATATGAATATGATATTACATTATATTAAACATTATTATGATGTTGTCTGAGTCGGTACAGCCACCGGGTTTCTTCACGCGTCGTGCCAACGGAAACAGACATCTCCCTGGTAAGAAGAAGGGCGGGGATGTATGCTTCATGATTAACGACACATGGTGTAATCATAACAACATACAGGAACTCAAATCCTTTTGTTCACCTAACCTAGAATTCCAAACAATCAAATGCCGACCACATTATCTCACAAGAGAATTATCTTCGATCATAGTCACAGTCGTGTTTATCACCCCCAAGCAGATACCTCGACGGCCCTCAAGGAAATTCGCTGGAAACTAAACTAAAAACCATATATCCTGAGGCTGCATTTATTGTAGCTGGAGATTTTAACAAAGCTAATTTGAGAACAAGGCTACCTAAATTATATCAGCACATTGACTGTAGCGCGCGGGCAATACACTGGACCGCTGCTACACTAACTTCAACGACACATGCAAGGGCCTCCCCCGCCCTCCCTTCGGCAAATTCAACCACGACTCCATCTTGCTCCTACCGTCCTATAGGCAGAAACTCAAACAGGATGTACCCGTGACTAGAACCATTCAATGCGGGTCTGACCAATCGGAATCCACACTTCAAGATTTTGGGGTGGCAGGTAGCCTAGTGGTTAAAGCATTGGGCAAGTAACCAAAAGGTTGCTAGATCGAATCCCCGAGCTGAAAAGGTAAAAATCTGTATTTCTGCCCCTGAACAAGGCAGTTAACCCACTGTTCCTAGGCCGTCATTGTAAATAAGAATTTTTTTCTTATCTGACTTGTCTAGTTAAATAAAGGTTAACTTTTTAGTGACAGGGGGCAGTATTCGGATGAATGACGTGCCCAAATTAAAACAGCCTAATACTCGGGCTCAGAATGTAGGATATGAATATTATTAGTAGATTTGGATAGAAAACACTGACATTTCTAAAACTGTTTGAATGATATCTGTGAGTATAAGAGAACTCATATGGCAGGCAAAAACCTGAGAAAAATCCAACCAGGAAGTGGGAAATCTGAGAATTGTAGTTCTTCTTTTGAATCCCTACCGAAACTACAGTGTCTGTGGGGTCACGTTGCACTTCCTAAGGCTTCCATTGGCTGTCAACAGCCTTTAGAAACTTGTTTCCTCCTTCTCCTGTTACTGGTCAGAGAATAGTAGCTCAGTCAAGAAGTGGACTGCCTAAGGACAAAGGACTTGGTTATGCGCGAGCCCGCGAGGGCGCCGTTCCTTCTTTTTCTTCTTGAATGAATACGCAATTGTTGGAATATTATCGCATTTTTATGTTAAAAAGACCCTAAGGATGGATTTGTAAACAACGTTTGACATGTTTCTACGACCGTTAATGGAACATTTTGACTTTTCGTGTCCTGTTTACGCTCGCGCATTATGCCTTTGGATAGTGATCTGAACGCACAAACAAAACGGAGATATTTGGACATAAATATGGAGTATTTTGAACAAAACTGACATTTCTTGTGGAAGTAGGAGTCCTGGGAGTGCATTCTGACGAAGACCAGCAAAGGTAAGTTAATATTTATAATACTAATTCTGAGTTTAGTTGACCCCAGAACTTGGCGGGTATCTGTATAGCTTGCTTTGATGGCTGAGCTATGTACTCAGAATATTGAAAAATGTGCTTTCTCCGTAAAGCTATTATAAAATCTGACACAGCGGTTGCATTAAGGAGAAGTATATCTATAATTCTTTCAATAACTGTTGTAAATTTTATCAACGTTTATGATGAGTATTTTTGTAAATTGATGTGCTCATTCACCGGAAGTTTTGGTGGGAATACATTTTCTGAACATCACGCGCCAATGTAAAAAAATGTTTTTTTTTAATATAAATATGAACTTTATCGAGCAAAACATACATGTATTTTGTAACATGAAGTCCTATGAGTGCCATCTGATGAAGATCATCAAAGGTTAGTGAATATTTTAGCTGTACTATTGGTTTTTGTGATGCATCTCCTTGCATGGAAAATGGCTGTGTGGTTTTTCTTGTGAAGTTTATGACCTAACATAATCTAATTTTATGCTTTCGCCGTAAAGCCTTTTTGAAATCGGACAATGACAAAGTTTATCTTTAAAATGGTGTAAAATAGTTGATTGTTTGAGAAAATGAAATTATGAGATTTTTGCTGTTTTATTTCGCACCATGCTATTTCACTGGCTGTTGAATAGTGTGTCCCGCAGGTGGGACGGTAGCGTCCCACGTAGCCCATACTAGTTAACCTGTTGGGGATAGGGGGCAGTATTTGCTCGGCCGGATAAAAAACATACCCGATTTAATCTGATTACTACTCCTGCCCAGTAACTAGAATATGCATATAATTGCTGATTTGGATAGAAAATGCCCTAAAGTTTCTAAAACTGTTTGAATGGTGTCTGTGAGTATAACAGAACTCATTTGGCAGGCCAAAACCTGAGAAGATTCCAAACAGGAAGCGCTCTCTCTGACTATTTCTTGCCCTTCTTGATCATCTCTAACCAAAACAGAGGATCTCTGGCATAACGTGACATTTTCTAACGCTCCCATAGGCTCTCAGAAGGCGCCAGAACGTTGAATGGTGACTTTTCAGGCCATGGCTGAAAAACAGTAGCGCATTTGGATAGTGGTCGATCAGAGAACAATGAGACTGGGGCGCGTGCACGAGCAGACACCATGTTTTTATTTTTTCGTCTTTGAACGAAAACAGGGTTTCCCGGTCGGAATATTATCGCTTTTTACGAGAAAAATTGCATAAAAATTGATTTTAAACAGCGTTTGACATGCTTCGAAGTACGGTAATGGAATATTTTTTATTTTTTTGTCACGAAACACGCCGGGCGCGTCACCTTTCTTTACCCTTCGGATAGTGTCTTGAACGCACGAACAAAAAACCGCTATTTGGATATAACTATGGATTATTTGGAACCAAACCAACATTTGTTATTGAAGTAGAAGTCCTGGGAGTGCATCCTGACGAAGAACAGCAAAGGTAATCCAATTTTTCTAATAGTAAATCTGAGTTTGGTGAGTACCACACTTGGTGGGTGTAGCTAGCCTGTGAAGGCCGGGCTATCTACTCAGAATATTGCAAAATGTGCTTTCACCGAAAAGCTGTTTTAAAATCGGACACCGCGATTGCATAAAGGAGTTCTGTATCTATAATTCTTAAAATAATTGTTATGTTTTTTGTGAACGTTTATCGTGAGTAATTTAGTAAATTCATCGGAAGTGTTCGGTGGGAATGCTAGTCACATGCTAGTCACATGCTAATGTAAAAAGCTGGTTTTTGATATAAATATGAACTTGATTGAACAAAACATGCATGTATTGTATAACATAATGTCCTAGGAGTGTCATCTGGTGAAGATCATCAAAGGTTAGTGCTGCATTTAGCTGTGGTTTGGGTTTATGTGACATTATATGCTAGCTTGAAAAATGGGTGTCTGATTATTTCTGGCTGGCTGTAAAATAGTCATATGTTTGAGAAATTGAAGTAATAGCATTTCTAAGGTATTTGAATATCGCGCCACGGGATTCCACTGGCTGTTGAGTAGGTGGGACGCAAGCATCCCACTGGCCCAGAGAGGTTAAATAAAAAAATAATTAAACAAGCGAAATGTCGGTATAGGGACTAAATGGAGTCGCAATTCAACGGCTCAGACACGAGACGTATGTGGCAGGGTCTACAGGCAATTACGGACTACAGAAAGAAAACCAGCCACGTCACGGACACCGAAGTCTTGCTCCAGACAAACTAAACACCTTCTTTGCTTTGAGGATAATACAGCGCCACCGACGCGCCGTTACCAAGGTCTGCGGGCCTCCCCTCTCCTTCTCCATGACCAACGTGAGTAAGACATTTAAACGTGTTAACCCTCACAAGGCTGCAGGCCTAGACGGCATCCCTAGACGCATCCTCAGAGCAGACAAGCTTACTTGTGCGTTTACGGGCATATTCAATCTCTCCCTATCCCAGTCTGCTGTCCCCAAATGCTTCAAGATGCCCACCACTGTTCCTGTACCCAAGAAGGCAAAGATAACTGAACTAAATGACTATCGTCCCGTAGCACTCACTTCTGTTGTGCTTTGAGAGACTAGTCAAGGATCAAATCACCTCCACCCTACCTGACACCCTAGACCCACTTCAGTTTGCATACCGCCCCAACAGGTCCATAGACGATCCAATCGCCATCACACTGCACACTGCCCTAACCCATCTGGACAAGAGGAATACCTATGTAAGAATGGTGTTCATTGACTACAGCTCAGCATTTAACACCATAGTACCCTCCAAGCTCATCATTACGCTTGAGGCCCTGGGTCTAAACCCCGCCCTGTGCAATTGGGTCCTGGACTTTCTGATGGGCTGCCCCCAGGTGGTAAGGGTAGGCAACGGCCTCGTAACTAATTAAATCCAGACCTCCCGGCCTCGTAACTAGTTAAATCCAGACCTCCAGACCTCTTAACTAGTTAAAACCAGACCTCCAGACCTCTTAACTAGTTAAATCCAGACCTCCAGACCTCTTAACTAGTTAAATCCAGACCTCCGGCCTCGTAACCAGCCTCGTAACTAGTTAAATCCAGACCTCCAGTCTCATAACTTGGTACGCCCAGAGAACTGCCCTAAAGGCGGCTACGCCCACTTCTGATCCGAGGGTATAAGACATGCGAGTTAAGAGTTAACATGTCAGACTAAGTGACCCGAGCTGCAGCCAAGGTCTGAGTAGTCAACGAACCCAAAACGCAACACGAGGTTGAAAACAAAGGAACCTTCTTCTATCCATGCTACAGATGAGTAGCTGCGTCTAAGAGGGTGAATTTAGAACTGACCACCAGGTCACCACTCCATCGAATCGTGGTATCTAAGCTGTTTTCATTCCTACGCTGTGAGCCCTGAGCTACAGGGCTGTCTGTCCTCAGAAGACCCCTTCCGGAGCAAGGGCGAGGGATCAGACCCCTAAGCCAAGAAGGACACTGACATCGTGAGGACAACCAGAGAGTTGCGCCGGAGAAGTGCGTCATTGAGAAGCCTAAACGAGCCACGCGGAGCTTCCCACCTGAGACCTCCAACACGTAATTACATCATTATATTCTGACCCATAAGAGTGGCAGTTCGGGGCAAGGCTAGGTTTAAATAAGCATGGCTGACAAATGAACCAAATGTATATTTCTCTCGTGTACTTTTTGTTTCTCTCTCTTTTAAATCCCCATTTTGGGTAACACGCGCCATAGTGTGTTGGCCCGTTATACTAAGTTCTAATCAATAGCCTAGACTGTGTTTTTGTGTATGTGTATCTTTTATCATCATTTTAGCTTTCTAGTAAATAAATAATCAACTAAGATTGGTGTGGTACGAAGTCATTGGTGGGACCCGGGTCCGTGCAGATTCCCGGATTATGCGACGTTCATAATGAGACTGTAGAGGAAATTGATTAATTAGCGACTGTTGTAAAATCAATATTCTGATATTCTTTGAGTTAATTTGGGAAATAGAAACTCAATAAAACCAATTTTCCCATGGTGCCCCAGGTTAATGAGTTAACAATTACCTGATTCATTAAATCACGTAATTATAAACCGTTAATCCTTCGATGAGCAGGGGGTATTTGTTTTATGTGGTTCGGTGGTTATGTGTATGTAGAGGGGTGTTTTATTTATGTGTTCCGGGGTTTTGGTGTATGTTCTGGTTTTAGTATTCTAGGTTTTTCTAATTTGTATATTTCTTTGTTGGTCTGTGTGGCTCTCGATCAGGAACAGCTGTTCATCGTTGTTCCTGATTGAGAGTCATATATAGGGAGCTTGTTTTCACCTGGTTGATTGTGGGTAGTTGTATTTTGCACTGCTGTTATTATTAGCCTGTGAAACTGTCGCTCTGTCGTTTATTGTTTTCGTGTTCACTTTAATTAAATAAATTAAAGTCTGAGTATTCACGTACCCGCTGCGCCTTGGTCCCCTTCTCTCTTCAACGGCGACCGTTACAAGTACAGATATTATAGTATGTATGTATATTTATATACACACATATATTTATACACACATATTTATACACACACATACATATATATACACACACATATATATGTGTGTATATAAATATATGTGTGTATATATATATATATATATATATGTGTATATATATATATGTATATATGTATATATATGTGTATATATATATATATATGTATATATATATATATATATTATATATATATATATATGTATATATATATATATATGTATATATATATATATATATATATATATATATATATATATATATATATATATATATATAGATATATATAGATATATATAGATAGATAATACATTATAAATATGATATATAGTATAGATATAATATAGAGAGTAGAGTGCAGATAATATATTAAAAACATGATAGATATTTTAGTATAGATATAATGCAGTTAGTATAGTATAGATATGATAGATATTATAGTATAGATGGTATAGTACAGATAATACATGATAAATGTGATAGATAGTATAGTATAATATAGAGAGTATAGGTAGACACAATATTATAAATATGATACGATATTATAGTATAGATATTTTAGTTTAGATAGATAGTTTCGAATAAATATCATAGATATTCTAGTATAAATAGTATAGCATCTTACCTTAGCCATTCTCATGTGTTCCACCCTCTCCATTTCTCTGTGTATGTGTTCTCTGTCTCGGTCCAGTTTCCTCTGAGCATCTCTCAGTCTCTCTAGATCTATCAGATAGTCCTTCTTCTTCCTCTGTAGCGCCACCCTCTCCGTATCTAACTCCCTGCTCCTCCTCCCGGTCTCCTCTTCCTGTACCAGGAGCTGCACCTCCCTGTCCGTCAACTGCTGCTCCCGCACCTCCCACTCCCTCTCCCTCCTCTTCTTCTCCTGGTCGTGCGTGGCCTGCTGGCGCTGCAGCGTGGCCATCTCCTGCCTGTGTTTCTCCAGGCTGCGTTGTTTCTCCTGCTCGATCAGGGAGTTGTGGCGGGAGGAGGGCCTGGAGGAAGAGGAGGAGGAGAAGGAGGTGAGGCGTTCGGGGCGGTTGGTGAGAGCCTGGCGCTGAACCTCAATGAAGCTGTCCTGCTGGACCACCACTGCCTGCAGGGACACAGAGACAGATACACCACTGCAGGGACACAGAGACAGATATACCACTGTCTGTATGGACACAGAGACAGATATACCACTGCCTGCGGGGACACAGAGACAGATATACCACTGCCTGCGGGGACACAGAGACAGATATACCACTGCCTGCGGGGACACAGAGACAGATATACCACTGTCTGTATGGACACAGATATACCACTGTCTGCAGGGACACAAAGACAGATATACCACTGTCTGTATGGACACAGAGACAGATATACCACTGTCTGTATGGACACAGAGACAGATATACCACTGTCTGTATGGACACAGAGACAGATACACTGCACATAAACACAGTCAGACTGAAGAGAAGGAGGAGTCATTCAGCTTCCTCTGTTTAAGTACAATACAGCCAGTCCCAAGTCATCAGGAGAGAGGACAGGTGTGGACACTGACCTGCAGGGTGCTGAGCAGGTCATGGAGATGAATCACACTATGGAGGACCTGCTAGAAGACAACAGAGATGGATAACACTATGGAGGACCTGCTAGAAGACAACAGAGATGGATAACACTATGGAGGACCTGCTAGAAGACAACAGAGATGGATAACACTATGGAGGACCCTGCTAGAAGACAACAGAGATGGATAACACTATGGAGGACCTGCTAGAAGACAACAGAGATGGATAACACTATGGAGGACCCTGCTAGAAGACAACAGAGATGGATAACACTATGGAGGACCTGCTAGAAGACAACAGAGATGGATAACACTATGGAGGACCCTGCTAGAAGACAACAGAGATGGATAACACTATGGAGGACCCTGCTAGAAGACAACAGAGATGGATAACACTATGGAGGACCCTGCTAGAAGACAACAGAGATGGATAACACTATGGAGGACCTGCTAGAAGACAACAGAGATGGATAACACTATGGAGGACCTGCTAGAAGACAACAGAGATGGATAACACTATGGAGGACCCTGCTAGAAGACAACAGAGATGGATAACACTATGGAGGACCCTGCTAGAAGACAACAGAGATGGATAACACTATGGAGGACCTGCTAGAAGACAACAGAGATGGATAACACTATGGAGGACCCTGCTAGAAGACAACAGAGATGAGACACACTATGAAGGGTTGGAGGAACCTGTTTATTTTTTGGGGTCTGGGGTGTATATTTATGTTCTGGGTCTGGGGTGTATATTTATGTTCTGGGGTCTGGGGTGTATATTTATGTTCTGGGTCTGGGGTCTGGGGAGTATATTTATGTTCTGGGGTCTGGGGAGTATATTTATGTTCTGGGGTCTGGGGTGTATATTTATGTTCTGGGGTCTGGGGTGTATATTTATGTTCTGGGTCTGGGGTGTATATTTATGTTCTGGGTCTGGGGTGTATATTTGGGGGTTTGGGGTGTATATTTGGGGGTCTGGGGTGTATATTTATGTTCTGGGGTCTGGGGTGTATATTTATGTTCTGGGGTCTGGGGTGTATATTTATGTTCTGGGGTCTGGGGTGTATATTTATGTTCTGGGGTCTGGGGTGTATGTTTATGTTCTAGGGTCTGGGGTGTATATTTATGTTCTGGGGTCTGGGGTGTATATTTATGTTCTGGGGTCTGGGGTGTATATTTATGTTCTGGGGTCTGGGGTGTATATTTATGTTCTGGGGTCTGGGGTGTATATTTATGTTCAGGGGTCTGGGGTGTATATTTATGTTCAGGGGTCTGGGGTGTATATTTATGTTCTGGGTTTGGGGTGTATATTTATGTTCTGGGGTGTATATTTATGTTCTGGGGTGTATATTTATGTTCTGGGGTCTGGGGTCTGGGGTGTATATTTATGTTCTGGGGTCTGGGGTGTATATTTATGTTCTGGGGTCTGGGGTGTATATTTATGTTCAGGGGTCTGGGGTGTATATTTATGTTCTGGGTCTGGGGTGTATATTTATGTTCTGGGGTCTGGGTTCTGGGGTGTATATTTATGTTCTGGGGTGTATATTTATGTTCTGGGTTTGGGGTGTATATTTATGTTCTGGGGTCTGGGGTATATATTTATGTTCTGGGGTCTGGGGTGTATATTTATGTTCTGGGGTCTGGGGTGTATATTTATGTTCTGGGGTCTGGGGTGTATGTTTATGTTCTGGGGTCTGGGGTGTATGTTTATGTTCTAGGGTCTGGGGTGTATATTTATGTTCTGGGTCTGGGGTCTGGGGTGTATATTTATGTTCTGGGGTCTGGGGTGTATATTTATGTTCTGGAGTCTGGGGTGTATATTTATGTTCTGGGGTCTGGGGTGTATATTTATGTTCTGTGGTATGGGGTGTATATTTATGTTCAGGGGTCTGGGGTGTATATTTATGTTCTGGGTCTGGGGTGTATATTTATGTTCTGGGGTCTGGGGTGTATATTTATGTTCTGGGTCTGGGGTCTGGGGAGTATATTTATGTTCTGGGGTCTGGGGAGTATATTTATGTTCTGGGGTCTGGGGTGTATATTTATTTTCTGGGGTCTGGGGTGTATATTTATGTTCTGGGTCTGGGGTGTATATTAATGTTCTGGGGTCAGGGTTCTGGGGAGTATATTTATGTTCTGGGGTGTATATTTATGTTCAGGGGTCTGGGGTGTATGTTTATGTTTTGGGGTCTTGGGTGTATATTTATGTTCTGGGGTCTGGGGTGTATATTTATGTTCTGGGTCTGGGGTGTATATTTATGTTGTGGGGTCTGGGGTGTATATTTATGTTCTGGGGTCTTGGGTGTATATTTATGTTCTGGGGTCTTGGGTGTATATTTATGTTCTGGGGTCTGGGGTGTATATTTATGTTCTGGGGTCTGGGGTGTATATTTATGTTCTTTGTCTGGGGTGTATATTTATGTTCTGGGTTCTGGGTTCTGGGGTGTATATTTATGTTCTGGGGTGTATATTTATGTTCTGGGTTTGGGGTGTATATTTATGTTCTGGGGTCTGGGGTTTATGTTTATGTTTTGGGGTCTTGGGTGTATATTTATGTTCTGGGGTCTGGGGTGTATATTTATGTTCTGGGGTCTGGGGTGTATATTTATGTTCTGGGTCTGGGGTGTATATTTATGTTCTGGGTTCTGGGTTCTGGGGTGTATATTTATGTTCTGGGGTGTATATTTATGTTCTGGGGTCTGGGGTGTATATTTATGTTCTGGGGTCTGGGGTGTATATTTATGTTGTGGGGTCTGGGGTGTATATTTATGTTCTGGGGTCTGGGGTGTATATTTATGTTCTGGGGTCTGGGGTGTATGTTTATGTTCAGGGGTCTGGGGTGTATATTTATGTTCAGGGGTCTGGGGTGTATATTTATGTTCTGGGTTTGGGGTGTATATTTATGTTCTGGGGTGTATATTTATGTTCTGGGGTGTATATTTATGTTCTGGGGTCTGGGGTCTGGGGTGTATATTTATGTTCTGGGGTCTGGGGTGTATATTTATGTTCTGGGGTCTGGGGTGTATATTTATGTTCAGGGGTCTGGGGTGTATATTTATGTTCTGGGTCTGGGGTGTATATTTATGTTCTGGGGTCTGGGTTCTGGGGTGTATATTTATGTTCTGGGGTGTATATTTATGTTCTGGGTTTGGGGTGTATATTTATGTTCTGGGGTCTGGAGTATATATTTATGTTCTGGGGTCTGGGGTGTATATTTATGTTCTGGGGTCTGGGGTGTATATTTATGTTCTGGGGTCTGGGGTGTATGTTTATGTTCTGGGGTCTGGGGTGTATGTTTATGTTCTAGGGTCTGGGGTGTATATTTATGTTCTGGGTCTGGGGTCTGGGGTGTATATTTATGTTCTGGGGTCTGGGGTGTATATTTATGTTCTGGGAGTCTGGGGTGTATATTTATGTTCTGGGGTCTGGGGTGTATATTTATGTTCTGTGGTATGGGGTGTATATTTATGTTCAGGGGTCTGGGGTGTATATTTATGTTCTGGGTCTGGGGTGTATATTTATGTTCTGGGGTCTGGGGTGTATATTTATGTTCTGGGTCTGGGGTCTGGGGAGTATATTTATGTTCTGGGGTCTGGGGAGTATATTTATGTTCTGGGGTCTGGGGTGTATATTTATTTTCTGGGGTCTGGGGTGTATATTTATGTTCTGGGTCTGGGGTGTATATTAATGTTCTGGGGTCAGGGTTCTGGGGAGTATATTTATGTTCTGGGGTGTATATTTATGTTCAGGGGTCTGGGGTGTATGTTTATGTTTTGGGGTCTTGGGTGTATATTTATGTTCTGGGGTCTGGGGTGTATATTTATGTTCTGGGTCTGGGGTGTATATTTATGTTGTGGGGTCTGGGGTGTATATTTATGTTCTGGGGTCTTGGGTGTATATTTATGTTCTGGGGTCTGGGGTGTATATTTATGTTCTGGGGTCTGGGGTGTATATTTATGTTCTTTGTCTGGGGTGTATATTTATGTTCTGGGTTCTGGGTTCTGGGGTGTATATTTATGTTCTGGGGTGTATATTTATGTTCTGGGTTTGGGGTGTATATTTATGTTCTGGGGTCTGGGGTTTATGTTTATGTTTTGGGGTCTTGGGTGTATATTTATGTTCTGGGGTCTGGGGTGTATATTTATGTTCTGGGGTCTGGGGTGTATATTTATGTTCTGGGTCTGGGGTGTATATTTATGTTCTGGGTTCTGGGTTCTGGGGTGTATATTTATGTTCTGGGGTGTATATTTATGTTCTGGGGGTCTGGGGTGTATATTTATGTTCTGGGGTCTGGGGTGTATATTTATGTTGTGGGGTCTGGGGTGTATATTTATGTTCTGGGGTCTGGGGTGTATATTTATGTTCTGGGGTCTGGGGTGTATGTTTATGTTCTGGGGTCTGGGGTGTATGTTTATGTTCTAGGGTCTGGGGTGTATATTTATGTTCTTCTGGGGTCTGGGGTGTATATTTATGTTCTGGGGTCTGGGGTGTATATTTATGTTCTGGGTCTGGGGTGTATATTTATGTTCTGGGGTCTGGGGTGTATATTTATGTTCTGGGTCTGGGGTCTGGGGAGTATATTTATGTTCTGGGGTCTGGGGAGTATATTTATGTTCTGGGGTCTGGGGTGTATATTTATTTTCTGGGGTCTGGGGTGTATATTTATGTTCTGGGTCTGGGGTGTATATTAATGTTCTGGGGTCAGGGTTCTGGGGAGTATATTTATGTTCTGGGGTGTATATTTATGTTCAGGGGTCTGGGGTGTATGTTTATGTTTTGGGGTCTTGGGTGTATATTTATGTTCTGGGGTCTGGGGTGTATATTTATGTTCTGGGTCTGGGGTGTATATTTATGTTGTGGGGTCTGGGGTGTATATTTATGTTCTGGGGTCTTGGGTGTATATTTATGTTCTGGGGTCTGGGGTGTATATTTATGTTCTGGGGTCTGGGGTGTATATTTATGTTCTTTGTCTGGGGTGTATATTTATGTTCTGGGTTCTGGGTTCTGGGGTGTATATTTATGTTCTGGGGTGTATATTTATGTTCTGGGTTTGGGGTGTATATTTATGTTCTGGGGTCTGGGGTGTATGTTTATGTTTTGGGGTCTTGGGTGTATATTTATGTTCTGGGGGTCTGGGGTGTATATTTATGTTCTGGGGTCTGGGGTGTATATTTATGTTCTGGGGTCTGGGGTGTATATTTATGTTCTGGGTTCTGTCTGGGGTGTATATTTATGTTCTGGGGTGTATATTTATGTTCTGGGGTCTGGGGTGTATATTTATGTTCTGGGGTCTGGGGTGTATATTTATGTTGTGGGGTCTGGGGTGTATATTTATGTTCTGGGGTCTGGGGTGTATATTTATGTTCTGGGGCTCTGGGGTGTATATTTATGTTCTGGGTCTGGGGTGTATATTTATGTTCTGGGTCTGGGGTGTATATTTATGTTCTGGGGTGTATATTTATGTTCTGGGGTGTATATTTATGTGCTGGGGTGTATATTTATGTTCTGGGGTCTGGGGTGTATATTTATGTTCTGGGGTCTGGGGTGTATATTTATGTTCTGGGGTCTGGGGTGTATATTTATGTTCTGGGGTCTGGGGTGTATATTTATGTTCTGGGGTCTGGGGTGTATGTTTATGTTCTAGGGTCTGGGGTGTATATTTATGTTCTGGGTCTGGGGTCTGGGGTGTATATTTATGTTCTGGGGTCTGGGGTGTATATTTATGTTCTGGGGTCTGGGGTGTATATTTATGTTCTGGGGCTCTGGGGTGTATATTTATGTTCTGGGGTCTGGGGAGTATATTTATGTTCTGGGGTCTGGGGTGTATATTTATGTTCTGGGGTCTGGGGTGTATATTTATGTTCAGGGGTCTGGGGTGTATATTTATGTTCTGGGTCTGGGGTGTATATTTATGTTCTGGGGTCTGGGGTGTATATTTATGTTCTGGGTCTGGGGTCTGGGGAGTATATTTATGTTCTGGGGTCTGGGGAGTATATTTATGTTCTGGGGTCTGGGGTGTATATTTATTTTCTGGGGTCTGGGGTGTATATTTATGTTCTGGGTCTGGGGTGTATATTAATGTTCTGGGGTCAGGGTTCTGGGGAGTATATTTATGTTCTGGGGTGTATATTTATGTTCTGGGTTTGGGGTGTATATTTATGTTCTGGGGTGTATATTTATGTTCTGGGGTCTGGGGTGTATGTTTATGTTTTGGAGTCTTGGGTGTATATTTATGTTCTGGGGTCTGGGGTGTATATTTATGTTCTGGGTCTGGGGTGTATATTTATGTTGTGGGGTCTGGGGTGTAAATTTATGTTCTGGGGTCTGGGGTGTATATTTATGTTCTGGGGTCTGGGGTGTATATTTATGTTCTGGGTCTGGGGTGTATATTTATGTTCTGGGGTCTGGGGTGTATATTTATGTTCTGGGGTCTGGGGAGTATATTTATGTTCTGGGGTCTGGGGTGTATATTTATGTTCTGGGGTCTGGGGTGTATATTTATGTTCAGGGGTCTGGGGTGTATAGTTATGTTCTGGGGTCTGGGGTGTATATTTATGTTCTGGGGTCTGGGGTGTATATTTATGTTCTGGGTCTGGGGTCCGGGGAGTATATTTATGTTCTGGGGTCTGGGGAGTATATTTATGTTCTGGGGTCTGGGGTGTATATTTATGTTCTGGGGTGTATATTTATGTTCCTGGTCTGGGGTGTATATTAATGTTCTGGGGTCAGGGTTCTGGGGAGTATATTTATGTTCTGGGGTGTATATTTATGTTCTGGGTTTGGGGTGTATATTTATGTTCTGGGGTGTATATTTATGTTCTGGGGTCTGGGGTGTATGTTTATGTTTTGGGGTCTTGGGTGTATATTTATGTTCTGGGGTCTGGGGTGTATATTTATGTTCTGGGTCTGGGGTGTATATTTATGTTGTGGGGTCTGGGGTGTATATTTATGTTCTGGGGTCTTGGGTGTATATTTATGTTCTGGGGTCTGGGGTGTATATTTATGTTCTGGGTCTGGGGTGTATATTTATGTTGTGGGGTCTGGGGTGTATATTTATGTTCTGGGGTCTGGGGTGTATATTTATGTTCTGGGGTCTGGGGTGTATATTTATGTTCTGGGGTCTGGGTTCTGGGGTGTATATTTATGTTCTGGGGTGTATATTTATGTTCTGGGTTTGGGGTGTATATTTATGTTCTGGGGTGTATATTTATGTTCTGGGTTTGGGGTGTATATTTATGTTCTGGTGTGTATATTTATGTTCTGGGGTCTGGGGTGTATGTTTATGTTTTGGGGTCTTGGGTGTATATTTATGTTCTGGGGCTCTGGGGTGTATATTTATGTTCTGGGGTCTGGGGAGTATATTTATGTTCTGGGGTCTGGGGTGTATATTTATGTTCTGGGGTCTGGGGTGTATATTTATGTTCAGGGGTCTGGGGTGTATATTTATGTTCTGGGTCTGGGGTGTATATTTATGTTCTGGGGTCTGGGGTGTATATTTATGTTCTGGGTCTGGGGTCTGGGGAGTATATTTATGTTCTGGGGGTCTGGGGAGTATATTTATGTTCTGGGGTCTGGGGTGTATATTTATTTTCTGGGGTCTGGGGTGTATATTTATGTTCTGGGTCTGGGGTGTATATTAATGTTCTGGGGTCAGGGTTCTGGGGAGTATATTTATGTTCTGGGGTGTATATTTATGTTCTGGGTTTGGGGTGTATATTTATGTTCTGGGGTGTATATTTATGTTCTGGGGTCTGGGGTGTATGTTTATGTTTTGGAGTCTTGGGTGTATATTTATGTTCTGGGGTCTGGGGTGTATATTTATGTTCTGGGTCTGGGGTGTATATTTATGTTGTGGGGTCTGGGGTGTAAATTTATGTTCTGGGGTCTGGGGTGTATATTTATGTTCTGGGGTCTGGAGTGTATATTTATGTTCTGGGTCTGGGGTGTATATTTATGTTCTGGGGTCTGGGGTGTATATTTATGTTCTGGGGTCTGGGGAGTATATTTATGTTCTGGGGTCTGGGGTGTATATTTATGTTCTGGGGTCTGGGGTGTATATTTATGTTCAGGGGTCTGGGGTGTATAGTTATGTTCTGGGGTCTGGGGTGTATATTTATGTTCTGGGGTCTGGGGTGTATATTTATGTTCTGGGTCTGGGGTCCGGGGAGTATATTTATGTTCTGGGGTCTGGGGAGTATATTTATGTTCTGGGGTCTGGGGTGTATATTTATGTTCTGGGGTGTATATTTATGTTCCTGGTCTGGGGTGTATATTAATGTTCTGGGGTCAGGGTTCTGGGGAGTATATTTATGTTCTGGGGTGTATATTTATGTTCTGGGTTTGGGGTGTATATTTATGTTCTGGGGTGTATATTTATGTTCTGGGGTCTGGGGTGTATGTTTATGTTTTGGGGTCTTGGGTGTATATTTATGTTCTGGGGTCTGGGGTGTATATTTATGTTCTGGGTCTGGGGTGTATATTTATGTTGTGGGGTCTGGGGTGTATATTTATGTTCTGGGGTCTTGGGTGTATATTTATGTTCTGGGGTCTGGGGTGTATATTTATGTTCTGGGTCTGGGGTGTATATTTATGTTGTGGGGTCTGGGGTGTATATTTATGTTCTGGGGTGTATATTTATGTTCTGGGGTCTGGGGTGTATATTTATGTTCTGGGGTCTGGGTTCTGGGGTGTATATTTATGTTCTGGGGTGTATATTTATGTTCTGGGTTTGGGGTGTATATTTATGTTCTGGGGTGTATATTTATGTTCTGGGTTTGGGGTGTATATTTATGTTCTGGTGTGTATATTTATGTTCTGGGGTCTGGGGTGTATGTTTATGTTGTGGGGTCTGGGGTGTATATTTATGTTCTGGGGTCTTGGGTGTATATTTATGTTCTGGGGTCTGGGGTGTATATTTATGTTCTGGGGTCTGGGGTGTATATTTATGTTCTTTGTCTGGGGTGTATATTTATGTTCTGGGTTCTGGGTTCTGGGGTGTATATTTATGTTCTGGGGTGTATATTTATGTTCTGGGTTTGGGGTGTATATTTATGTTCTGGGGTCTGGGGTTTATGTTTATGTTTTGGGGTCTTGGGTGTATATTTATGTTCTGGGGTCTGGGGTGTATATTTATGTTCTGGGGTCTGGGGTGTATATTTATGTTCTGGGTTCTGGGTTCTGGGGTGTATATTTATGTTCTGGGGTGTATATTTATGTTCTGGGGTCTGGGGTGTATATTTATGTTCTGGGGTCTGGGGTGTATATTTATGTTGTGGGGTCTGGGGTGTATATTTATGTTGTGGGGTCTGGGGTGTATATTTATGTTCTGGGGTCTGGGGTGTATATTTATGTTCTGGGGCTCTGGGGTGTATATTTATGTTCTGGGTCTGGGGTGTATATTTATGTTCTGGGTCTGGGGTGTATATTTATGTTCTGGGGTGTATATTTATGTTCTGGGGTGTATATTTATGTGCTGGGGTGTATATTTATGTTCTGGGGTCTGGGGTGTATATTTATGTTCTGGGGTCTGGGGTGTATATTTATGTTCTGGGGTCTGGGGTGTATATTTATGTTCTGGGGTCTGGGGTGTATGTTTATGTTCTAGGGTCTGGGGTGTATATTTATGTTCTGGGTCTGGGGTCTGGGGTGTATATTTATGTTCTGGGGTCTGGGGTGTATATTTATGTTCTGGGGTCTGGGGTGTATATTTATGTTCTGGGGCTCTGGGGTGTATATTTATGTTCTGGGGTCTGGGGAGTATATTTATGTTCTGGGGTCTGGGGTGTATATTTATGTTCTGGGGTCTGGGGTGTATATTTATGTTCAGGGGTCTGGGGTGTATATTTATGTTCTGGGTCTGGGGTGTATATTTATGTTCTGGGGTCTGGGGTGTATATTTATGTTCTGGGTCTGGGGTCTGGGGAGTATATTTATGTTCTGGGGGTCTGGGGAGTATATTTATGTTCTGGGGTCTGGGGTGTATATTTATTTTCTGGGGTCTGGGGTGTATATTTATGTTCTGGGTCTGGGGTGTATATTAATGTTCTGGGGTCAGGGTTCTGGGGAGTATATTTATGTTCTGGGGTGTATATTTATGTTCTGGGTTTGGGGTGTATATTTATGTTCTGGGGTGTATATTTATGTTCTGGGGTCTGGGGTGTATGTTTATGTTTTGGAGTCTTGGGTGTATATTTATGTTCTGGGGTCTGGGGTGTATATTTATGTTCTGGGTCTGGGGTGTATATTTATGTTGTGGGGTCTGGGGTGTAAATTTATGTTCTGGGGTCTGGGGTGTATATTTATGTTCTGGGGTCTGGGGTGTATATTTATGTTCTGGGTCTGGGGTGTATATTTATGTTCTGGGGTCTGGGGTGTATATTTATGTTCTGGGGTCTGGGGAGTATATTTATGTTCTGGGGTCTGGGGTGTATATTTATGTTCTGGGGTCTGGGGTGTATATTTATGTTCAGGGGTCTGGGGTGTATAGTTATGTTCTGGGGTCTGGGGTGTATATTTATGTTCTGGGGTCTGGGGTGTATATTTATGTTCTGGGTCTGGGGTCCGGGGAGTATATTTATGTTCTGGGGTCTGGGGAGTATATTTATGTTCTGGGGTCTGGGGTGTATATTTATGTTCTGGGGTGTATATTTATGTTCCTGGTCTGGGGTGTATATTAATGTTCTGCGGTCAGGGTTCTGGGGAGTATATTTATGTTCTGGGCTGTATATTTATGTTCTGGGTTTGGGGTGTATATTTATGTTCTGGGGTGTATATTTATGTTCTGGGGTCTGGGGTGTATGTTTATGTTTTGGGGTCTTGGGTGTATATTTATGTTCTGGGGTCTGGGGTGTATATTTATGTTCTGGGTCTGGGGTGTATATTTATGTTGTGGGGTCTGGGGTGTATATTTATGTTCTGGGGTCTTGGGTGTATATTTATGTTCTGGGGTCTGGGGTGTATATTTATGTTCTGGGTCTGGGGTGTATATTTATGTTGTGGGGTCTGGGGTGTATATTTATGTTCTGGGGTCTGGGGTGTATATTTATGTTCTGGGGTCTGGGGTGTATATTTATGTTCTGGGGTCTGGGTTCTGGGGTGTATATTTATGTTCTGGGGTGTATATTTATGTTCTGGGTTTGGGGTGTATATTTATGTTCTGGGGTGTATATATATGTTCTGGGTTTGGGGTGTATATTTATGTTCTGGTGTGTATATTTATGTTCTGGGGTCTGGGGTGTATGTTTATGTTTTGGGGTCTTGGGTGTATATTTATGTTCTGGGGTCTGGGGTGTATATTTATGTTCTGGGTCTGGGGTGTATATTTATGTTGTGGGGTCTGGGGTGTATATTTATGTTCTGGGGTCTTGGGTGTATATTTATGTTCTGGGGTCTGGGGTGTATATTTATGTTCTGGGGTCTGGGGTGTATATTTATGTTCTGGGTCTGGGGTGTATATTTATGTTCTGGGGTCTGGGTTCTGGGGTGTATATTTATGTTCTGGGGTGTATATTTATGTTCTGGGTTTGGGGTGTATATTTATGTTCTGGGGTCTGGGGTTTATGTTTATGTTTTGGGGTCTTGGGTGTATATTTATGTTCTGGGGTCTGGGGTGTATATTTATGTTCTGGGTCTGGGGTGTATATTTATGTTGTGGGGTCTGGGGTGTATATTTATGTTCTGGGGTCGGCGGTGTATATTTATGTTCTGGGGTCTGGGGTGTATATTTATGTTCTGGGGTCTGGGTTCTGGGGTGTATGTTTATGTTCTGGGGTGTATATTTATGTTCTGGGTTTGGGGTGTATATTTATGTTCTGGGGTGTATATTTATGTTCTGGGTTTGGGGTGTATATTTATGTTCTGTTGTGTATATTTATGTTCTGGGGTCTGGGGTGTATGTTTATGTTTTGGGGTCTTGGGTGTATATTTATGTTCTGGGGTCTAGGGTGTATATTTATGTTCTGGGTCTGGGGTGTATATTTATGTTGTGGGGTCTGGGGTGTATATTTATGTTCTGGGGTCTTGGGTGTATATTTATGTTCTGGGGTCTGGGGTGTATATTTATGTTCTGGGGTCTGGGGTGTATATTTATGTTCTGGGGTCTGGGGTGTATATTTATGTTCTGGGTCTGGGGTCTGGGGAGTATATTTATGTTCTGGGGTCTGGGGAGTATATTTATGTTCTGGGGTCTGGGGTGTATATTTATTTTCTGGGGTCTGGGGTGTATATTTATGTTCTGGGTCTGGGGTGTATATTAATGTTCTGGGGTCAGGGTTCTGGGGAGTATATTTATGTTCTGGGGTGTATATTTATGTTCTGGGTTTGGGGTGTATATTTATGTTCTGGGGTGTATATTTATGTTCTGGGGTCTGGGGTGTATGTTTATGTTTTGGAGTCTTGGGTGTATATTTATGTTCTGGGGTCTGGGGAGTATATTTATGTTCTGGGTCTGGGGTGTATATTTATGTTGTGGGGTCTGGGGTGTAAATTTATGTTCTGGGGTCTGGGGTGTATATTTATGTTCTGGGGTCTGGGGTGTATATTTATGTTCTGGGTCTGGGGTGTATATTTATGTTCTGGGGTCTGGGGTGTATATTTATGTTCTGGGGTCTGGGGAGTATATTTATGTTCTGGGGTCTGGGGTGTATATTTATGTTCTGGGGTCTGGGGTGTATATTTATGTTCAGGGGTCTGGGGTGTCTATTTATGTTCTGGGTCTGGGGTGTATATTTATGTTCTGAGGTCTGGGGTGTATATTTATGTTCTGGGTCTGGGGTCTGGGGAGTATATTTATGTTCTGGGGTCTGGGGAGTATATTTATGTTCTGGGGTCTGGGGTGTATATTTATTTTCTGGGGTCTGGGGTGTATATTTATGTTCTGGGTCTGGGGTGTATATTAATGTTCTGGGGTCAGGGTTCTGGGGAGTATATTTATGTTCTGGGGTGTATATTTATGTTCTGGGTTTGGGGTGTATATTTATGTTCTGGGGTGTATATTTATGTTCTGGGGTCTGGGGTGTATGTTTATGTTTTGGAGTCTTGGGTGTATATTTATGTTCTGGGGTCTGGGGTGTATATTTATGTTCTGGGTCTGGGGTGTATATTTATGTTGTGGGGTCTGGGGTGTAAATTTATGTTCTGGGGTCTGGGGTGTATATTTATGTTCTGGGGTCTGGGGTGTATATTTATGTTCTGGGTCTGGGGTGTATATTTATGTTCTGGGGTCTGGGGTGTATATTTATGTTCTGGGGTCTGGGGAGTATATTTATGTTCTGGGGTCTGGGGTGTATATTTATGTTCTGGGGTCTGGGGTGTATATTTATGTTCAGGGGTCTGGGGTGTATAGTTATGTTCTGGGGTCTGGGGTGTATATTTATGTTCTGGGGTCTGGGGTGTATATTTATGTTCTGGGTCTGGGGTCCGGGGAGTATATTTATGTTCTGGGGTCTGGGGAGTATATTTATGTTCTGGGGGTCTGGGGTGTATATTTATGTTCTGGGGTGTATATTTATGTTCTTGGTCTGGGGTGTATATTAATGTTCTGGGGTCAGGGTTCTGGGGAGTATATTTATGTTCTGGGGTGTATATTTATGTTCTGGGTTTGGGGTGTATATTTATGTTCTGGGGTGTATATTTATGTTCTGGGGTCTGGGGTGTATGTTTATGTTTTGGGGTCTTGGGTGTATATTTATGTTCTGGGGTCTGGGGTGTATATTTATGTTCTGGGTCTGGGGTGTATATTTATGTTGTGGGGTCTGGGGTGTATATTTATGTTCTGGGGTCTTGGGTGTATATTTATGTTCTGGGGTCTGGGGTGTATATTTATGTTCTGGGTCTGGGGTGTATATTTATGTTGTGGGGTCTGGGGTGTATATTTATGTTCTGGGGTCTGGGGTGTATATTTATGTTCTGGGGTCTGGGGTGTATATTTATGTTCTGGGGTCTGGGTTCTGGGGTGTATATTTATGTGGGTCTGGGGTGTATATTTATGTTCTGGGTTTGGGGTGTATATTTATGTTCTGGGGTGTATATTTATGTTCTGGGTTTGGGGTGTATATTTATGTTCTGGTGTGTATATTTATGTTCTGGGGTCTGGGGTGTATGTTTATGTTTTGGGGTCTTGGGTGTATATTTATGTTCTGGGGTCTGGGGTGTATATTTATGTTCTGGGTCTGGGGTGTATATTTATGTTGTGGGGTCTGGGGTGTATATTTATGTTCTGGGGTCTGGGGTGTATATTTATGTTCTGGGGTCTGGGGTGTATATTTATGTTCTGGGGTCTGGGGTGTATATTTATGTTCTGGGTCTGAGGTGTATATTTATGTTCTGGGGTCTGGGTTCTGGGGTGTATATTTATGTTCTGGGGTGTATATTTATGTTCTGGGTTTGGGGTGTATATTTATGTTCTGGGGTCTGGGGTGTATATTTATGTTCTGGGTCTGGGGTGTATATTTATGTTGTGGGGTCTGGGGTGTAAATTTATGTTCTGGGGTCTGGGGTGTATATTTATGTTCTGGGGTCTGGGGTGTATATTTATGTTCTGGGTCTGGGGTGTATATTTATGTTCTGGGGTCTGGGGTGTATATTTATGTTCTGGGGTCTGGGGAGTATATTTATGTTCTGGGGGTCTGGGGTGTATATTTATGTTCTGGGGTCTGGGGTGTATATTTATGTTCAGGGGTCTGGGGTGTATAGTTATGTTCTGGGGTCTGGGGTGTATATTTATGTTCTGGGGTCTGGGGTGTATATTTATGTTCTGGGTCTGGGGTCCGGGGAGTATATTTATGTTCTGGGGTCTGGGGAGTATATTTATGTTCTGGGGTCTGGGGTGTATATTTATGTTCTGGGGTGTATATTTATGTTCTGGGTCTGGGGTGTATATTAATGTTCTGGGGTCAGGGTTCTGGGGAGTATATTTATGTTCTGGGGTGTATATTTATGTTCTGGGTTTGGGGTGTATATTTATGTTCTGGGGTGTATATTTATGTTCTGGGGTCTGGGGTGTATGTTTATGTTTTGGGGTCTTGGGTGTATATTTATGTTCTGGGGTCTGGGGTGTATATTTATGTTCTGGGTCTGGGGTGTATATTTATGTTGTGGGGTCTGGGGGTGTATATTTATGTTCTGGGGTCTTGGGTGTATATTTATGTTCTGGGGTCTGGGGTGTATATTTATGTTCTGGGTCTGGGGTGTATATTTATGTTGTGGGGTCTGGGGTGTATATTTATGTTCTGGGGTCTGGGGTGTATATTTATGTTCTGGGGTCTGGGGTGTATATTTATGTTCTGGGGTCTGGGTTCTGGGGTGTATATTTATGTGGGTCTGGGGTGTATATTTATGTTCTGGGTTTGGGGTGTATATTTATGTTCTGGGGTGTATATTTATGTTCTGGGTTTGGGGTGTATATTTATGTTCTGGTGTGTATATTTATGTTCTGGGGTCTGGGGTGTATGTTTATGTTTTGGGGTCTTGGGTGTATATTTATGTTCTGGGGTCTGGGGTGTATATTTATGTTCTGGGTCTGGGGTGTATATTTATGTTGTGGGGTCTGGGGTGTATATTTATGTTCTGGGGTCTTGGGTGTATATTTATGTTCTGGGGTCTGGGGTGTATATTTATGTTCTGGGGTCTGGGGTGTATATTTATGTTCTGGGTCTGAGGTGTATATTTATGTTCTGGGGTCTGGGTTCTGGGGTGTATATTTATGTTCTGGGGTGTATATTTATGTTCTGGGTTTGGGGTGTATATTTATGTTCTGGGGTCTGGGGTTTATGTTTATGTTTTGGGGTCTTGGGTGTATATTTATGTTCTGGGGTCTGGGGTGTATATTTATGTTCTGGGTCTGGGGTGTATATTTATGTTGTGGGGTCTGGGGTGTATATTTATGTTCTGGGGGTCGCGGTGTATATTTATGTTCTGGGGTCTGGGGTGTATATTTATGTTCTGGGGTCTGGGTTCTGGGGTGTATATTTATGTTCTGGGGTGTATATTTATGTTCTGGGTTTGGGGTGTATATTTATGTTCTGGGGTGTATATTTATGTTCTGGGTTTGGGGTGTATATTTATGTTCTGGTGTGTATATTTATGTTCTGGGGTCTGGGGTGTATGTTTATGTTTTGGGGTCTTGGGTGTATATTTATGTTCTGGGGTCTGGGGTGTATATTTATGTTCTGGGTCTGGGGTGTATATTTATGTTGTGGGGTCTGGGGTGTATATTTATGTTGTGGGGTCTGGGGTGTATATTTATGTTCTGGGGTCTTGGGTGTATATTTATGTTCTGGGGTCTGGGGTGTATATTTATGTTCTGGGGTCTGGGGTGTATGTTTATGTTCTGGGTCTGGGGTGTATATTTATGTTCTGGGGTCTGGGTTCTGGGGTGTATATTTATGTTCTGGGGTGTATATTTATGTTCTGGGTTTGGGGTGTATATTTATGTTCTGGGGTCTGGGGTTTATGTTTATGTTTTGGGGTCTTGGGTGTATATTTATGTTCTGGGGTCTGGGGTGTATATTTATGTTCTGGGTCTGGGGTGTATATTTATGTTGTGGGGTCTGGGGTGTATATTTATGTTCTGGGGTCTGGGGTGTATATTTATGTTCTGGGGTCTGGGGTGTATATTTATGTTCTGGGGCTCTGGGGTGTATATTTATGTTCTGGGTCTGGGGTGTATATTTATGTTCTGGGTCTGGGGTGTATATTTATGTTCTGGGGTCTGGGGTGTATATTTATGTTCTGGGGTGTATATTTATGTGCTGGGGTGTATATTTATGTTCTGGGGTCTGGGGTGTATGTTTATGTTATGGGGTCTGGGGTGTATATTTATGTTCTGGGGTCTGCGGTGTATATTTATGTTCTGGGGTCTGGGGTGTATATTTATGTTCTGGGGTCTGGGGTTTATATTTATGTTCTGGGTCTGGGGTGTATATTTATGTTCTGGGGGTCGGCGGTGTATATTTATGTTCTGGGGTCTAGGTTCTGGGGTGTATATTTATGTTCTGGGTTTGGGGTGTATATTTATGTTCTGGGGTGTATATTTATGTTCTGGGGTCTGGGGTGTATATTTATGTTCTGGGGTCTGGGGTGTATATTTATGTTCTGGGGTCTGGGGTGTATGTTTATGTTCTAGCGTCTGGGGTGTATATTTATGTTCTGGATCTGGGGTCTGGGGTGTATATTTATGTTCTGGGGTCTGGGGTGTATATTTATGTTCTGGGTCTGGGGTGTATATTTATGTTCTGGGGTCTGGGGTGTATATTTATGTTCTGGGGTCTGGGGTGTATATTTATGATCTGGGGTCTGGGGTGTATATTTATGTTCTAGGGTGTATATTTATGTTCTGGGGTGTATATTTATGTTCTGGGTCTGGGGTGTATATTTATGTTCTGGGGTCTGGGGTGTATATTTATGTTCTGGGGTCTGGGGTGTATATTTATGTTCTGGGTCTGGGGTGTATATTTATGTTGTGGGGTCTGGGGTGTAAATTTATGTTCTGGGGTCTGGGGTGTATATTTATGTTCTGGGGTCTGGGGTGTATATTTATGTTCTGGGTCTGGGGTGTATATTTATGTTCTGGGGTCTGGGGTGTATATTTATGTTCTGGGGTCTGGGGAGTATATTTATGTTCTGGGGTCTGGGGTGTATATTTATGTTCTGGGGTCTGGGGTGTATATTTATGTTCAGGGGTCTGGGGTGTATAGTTATGTTCTGGGGTCTGGGGTGTATATTTATGTTCTGGGGTCTGGGGTGTATATTTATGTTCTGGGTCTGGGGTCCGGGGAGTATATTTATGTTCTGGGGTCTGGGGAGTATATTTATGTTCTGGGGTCTGGGGTGTATATTTATGTTCTGGGGTGTATATTTATGTTCTTGGTCTGGGGTGTATATTAATGTTCTGGGGTCAGGGTTCTGGGGAGTATATTTATGTTCTGGGGTGTATATTTATGTTCTGGGTTTGGGGTGTATATTTATGTTCTGGGGTGTATATTTATGTTCTGGGGTCTGGGGTGTATGTTTATGTTTTGGGGTCTTGGGTGTATATTTATGTTCTGGGGTCTGGGGTGTATATTTATGTTCTGGGTCTGGGGTGTATATTTATGTTGTGGGGTCTGGGGTGTATATTTATGTTCTGGGGTCTTGGGTGTATATTTATGTTCTGGGGTCTGGGGTGTATATTTATGTTCTGGGTCTGGGGTGTATATTTATGTTGTGGGGTCTGGGGTGTATATTTATGTTCTGGGGTCTGGGGTGTATATTTATGTTCTGGGGTCTGGGGTGTATATTTATGTTCTGGGGTCTGGGTTCTGGGGTGTATATTTATGTTCTGGGGTGTATATTTATGTTCTGGGTTTGGGGTGTATATTTATGTTCTGGGGTGTATATTTATGTTCTGGGTTTGGGGTGTATATTTATGTTCTGGTGTGTATATTTATGTTCTGGGGTCTGGGGTGTATGTTTATGTTTTGGGGTCTTGGGTGTATATTTATGTTCTGGGGTCTGGGGTGTATATTTATGTTCTGGGTCTGGGGTGTATATTTATGTTGTGGGGTCTGGGGTGTATATTTATGTTCTGGGGTCTTGGGTGTATATTTATGTTCTGGGGTCTGGGGTGTATATTTATGTTCTGGGGTCTGGGGTGTATATTTATGTTCTGGGTCTGAGGTGTATATTTATGTTCTGGGGTCTGGGTTCTGGGGTGTATATTTATGTTCTGGGGTGTATATTTATGTTCTGGGTTTGGGGTGTATATTTATGTTCTGGGGTCTGGGGTTTATGTTTATGTTTTGGGGTCTTGGGTGTATATTTATGTTCTGGGGTCTGGGGTGTATATTTATGTTCTGGGTCTGGGGTGTATATTTATGTTGTGGGGTCTGGGGTGTATATTTATGTTCTGGGGTCGGCGGTGTATATTTATGTTCTGGGGTCTGGGGTGTATATTTATGTTCTGGGGTCTGGGTTCTGGGGTGTATATTTATGTTCTGGGGGATATATGTTCTGGTTTGGGGTGTATATTTATGTTCTGGGGTGTATATTTATGTTCTGGGTTTGGGGTGTATATTTATGTTCTGTGTGTATATTTATGTTCTGGGGTCTGGGGTGTATGTTTATGTTTTGGGGTCTTGGGTGTATATTTATGTTCTGGGGTCTGGGGTGTATATTTATGTTCTGGGTCTGGGGTGTATATTTATGTTGTGGGGTCTGGGGTGTATATTTATGTTGTGGGGTCTGGGGTGTATATTTATGTTCTGGGGTCTTGGGTGTATATTTATGTTCTGGGGTCTGGGGTGTATATTTATGTTCTGGGGGTCTGGGGTGTATGTTTATGTTCTGGGTCTGGGGTGTATATTTATGTTCTGGGGTCTGGGTTCTGGGGTGTATATTTATGTTCTGGGGTGTATATTTATGTTCTGGGTTTGGGGTGTATATTTATGTTCTGGGGTCTGGGGTTTATGTTTATGTTTTGGGGTCTTGGGTGTATATTTATGTTCTGGGGTCTGGGGTGTATATTTATGTTCTGGGTCTGGGGTGTATATTTATGTTGTGGGGTCTGGGGTGTATATTTATGTTCTGGGGTCTGGGGTGTATATTTATGTTCTGGGGTCTGGGGTGTATATTTATGTTCTGGGGCTCTGGGGTGTATATTTATGTTCTGGGTCTGGGGTGTATATTTATGTTCTGGGTCTGGGGTGTATATTTATGTTCTGGGGTCTGGGGTGTATATTTATGTTCTGGGGTGTATATTTATGTGCTGGGGTGTATATTTATGTTCTGGGGTCTGGGGTGTATGTTTATGTTATGGGGTCTGGGGTGTATATTTATGTTCTGGGGTCTGCGGTGTATATTTATGTTCTGGGGTCTGGGGTGTATATTTATGTTCTGGGGTCTGGGGTTTATATTTATGTTCTGGGTCTGGGGTGTATATTTATGTTCTGGGGTCTAGGTTCTGGGGTGTATATTTATGTTCTGGGTTTGGGGTGTATATTTATGTTCTGGGGTGTATATTTATGTTCTGGGGTGTATATTTATGTTCTGGGGTCTGGGGTGTATATTTATGTTCTGGGGTCTGGGGTGTATATTTATGTTCTGGGGTCTGGGGTGTATGTTTATGTTCTAGCGTCTGGGGTGTATATTTATGTTCTGGATCTGGGGTCTGGGGTGTATATTTATGTTCTGGGGTCTGGGGTGTATATTTATGTTCTGGGTCTGGGGTGTATCTTTATGTTCTGGGGTCTGGGGTGTATATTTATGTTCTGGGGTCTGGGGTGTATATTTATGCTCTGGGGTCTGGGGTGTATATTTATGTTCTAGGGTGTATATTTATGTTCTGGGGTGTATATTTATGTTCTGGGGTCTGGGGTGTATATTTATGTTCTGGGGTCTGGGGTGTATATTTATGTTCTGGGGTCTGGGGTGTATATTTATGTTCTGGGTCTGGGGTGTATATTTATGTTGTGGGGTCTGGGGTGTATATTTATGTTCTGGGGTCTGGGGTGTATATTTATGTTCTGGGGTCTGGGGTGTATATTTATGTTCTGGGGTCTGGGTTCTGGGGTGTATATTTATGTTCTGGGGTGTATATTTATGTTCTGGGTTTGGGGTGTATATTTATGTTCTGGGGTGTATATTTATGTTCTGGGTTTGGGGTGTATATTTATGTTCTGGTGTGTATATTTATGTTCTGGGGTCTGGGGTGTATGTTTATGTTTTGGGGTCTTGGGTGTATATTTATGTTCTGGGGTCTGGGGTGTATATTTATGTTCTGGGTCTGGGGTGTATATTTATGTTGTGGGGTCTGGGGTGTATATTTATGTTCTGGGGTCTTGGGTGTATATTTATGTTCTGGGGTCTGGGGTGTATATTTATGTTCTGGGGTCTGGGGTGTATATTTATGTTCTGGGTCTGGGGTGTATATTTATGTTCTGGGGTCTGGGTTCTGGGGTGTATATTTATGTTCTGGGGTGTATATTTATGTTCTGGGTTTGGGGTGTATATTTATGTTCTGGGGTCTGGGGTTTATGTTTATGTTTTGGGGTCTTGGGTGTATATTTATGTTCTGGGGTCTGGGGTGTATATTTATGTTCTGGGTCTGGGGTGTATATTTATGTTGTGGGGTCTGGGGTGTATATTTATGTTCTGGGGTCGGCGGTGTATATTTATGTTCTGGGGTCTGGGGTGTATATTTATGTTCTGGGGTCTGGGTTCTGGGGTGTATGTTTATGTTCTGGGGTGTATATTTATGTTCTGGGTTTGGGGTGTATATTTATGTTCTGGGGTGTATATTTATGTTCTGGGTTTGGGGTGTATATTTATGTTCTGGTGTGTATATTTATGTTCTGGGGTCTGGGGTGTATGTTTATGTTTTGGGGTCTTGGGTGTATATTTATGTTCTGGGGTCTGGGGTGTATATTTATGTTCTGGGTCTGGGGTGTATATTTATGTTGTGGGGTCTGGGGTGTATATTTATGTTCTGGGGTCTTGGGTGTATATTTATGTTCTGGGGTCTGGGGTGTATATTTATGTTCTGGGGTCTGGGGTGTATATTTATGTTCTGGGGTCTGGGGTGTATATTTATGTTCTGGGTCTGGGGTCTGGGGAGTATATTTATGTTCTGGGGTCTGGGGAGTATATTTATGTTCTGGGGTCTGGGGTGTATATTTATTTTCTGGGGTCTGGGGTGTATATTTATGTTCTGGGTCTGGGGTGTATATTAATGTTCTGGGGTCAGGGTTCTGGGGAGTATATTTATGTTCTGGGGTGTATATTTATGTTCTGGGTTTGGGGTGTATATTTATGTTCTGGGGTGTATATTTATGTTCTGGGGTCTGGGGTGTATGTTTATGTTTTGGAGTCTTGGGTGTATATTTATGTTCTGGGGTCTGGGGAGTATATTTATGTTCTGGGTCTGGGGTGTATATTTATGTTGTGGGGTCTGGGGTGTAAATTTATGTTCTGGGGTCTGGGGTGTATATTTATGTTCTGGGGTCTGGGGTGTATATTTATGTTCTGGGTCTGGGGTGTATATTTATGTTCTGGGGTCTGGGGTGTATATTTATGTTCTGGGGTCTGGGGAGTATATTTATGTTCTGGGGTCTGGGGTGTATATTTATGTTCTGGGGTCTGGGGTGTATATTTATGTTCAGGGGTCTGGGGTGTCTATTTATGTTCTGGGTCTGGGGTGTATATTTATGTTCTGAGGTCTGGGGTGTATATTTATGTTCTGGGTCTGGGGTCTGGGGAGTATATTTATGTTCTGGGGTCTGGGGAGTATATTTATGTTCTGGGGTCTGGGGTGTATATTTATTTTCTGGGGTCTGGGGTGTATATTTATGTTCTGGGTCTGGGGTGTATATTAATGTTCTGGGGTCAGGGTTCTGGGGAGTATATTTATGTTCTGGGGTGTATATTTATGTTCTGGGTTTGGGGTGTATATTTATGTTCTGGGGTGTATATTTATGTTCTGGGGTCTGGGGTGTATGTTTATGTTTTGGAGTCTTGGGTGTATATTTATGTTCTGGGGTCTGGGGTGTATATTTATGTTCTGGGTCTGGGGTGTATATTTATGTTGTGGGGTCTGGGGTGTAAATTTATGTTCTGGGGTCTGGGGTGTATATTTATGTTCTGGGGTCTGGGGTGTATATTTATGTTCTGGGTCTGGGGTGTATATTTATGTTCTGGGGTCTGGGGTGTATATTTATGTTCTGGGGTCTGGGGAGTATATTTATGTTCTGGGGGTCTGGGGTGTATATTTATGTTCTGGGGTCTGGGGTGTATATTTATGTTCAGGGGTCTGGGGTGTATAGTTATGTTCTGGGGTCTGGGGTGTATATTTATGTTCTGGGGTCTGGGGTGTATATTTATGTTCTGGGTCTGGGGTCCGGGGAGTATATTTATGTTCTGGGGTCTGGGGAGTATATTTATGTTCTGGGGGTCTGGGGTGTATATTTATGTTCTGGGGTGTATATTTATGTTCTTGGTCTGGGGTGTATATTAATGTTCTGGGGTCAGGGTTCTGGGGAGTATATTTATGTTCTGGGGTGTATATTTATGTTCTGGGTTTGGGGTGTATATTTATGTTCTGGGGTGTATATTTATGTTCTGGGGTCTGGGGTGTATGTTTATGTTTTGGGGTCTTGGGTGTATATTTATGTTCTGGGGTCTGGGGTGTATATTTATGTTCTGGGTCTGGGGTGTATATTTATGTTGTGGGGTCTGGGGTGTATATTTATGTTCTGGGGTCTTGGGTGTATATTTATGTTCTGGGGTCTGGGGTGTATATTTATGTTCTGGGTCTGGGGTGTATATTTATGTTGTGGGGTCTGGGGTGTATATTTATGTTCTGGGGTCTGGGGTGTATATTTATGTTCTGGGGTCTGGGGTGTATATTTATGTTCTGGGGTCTGGGTTCTGGGGTGTATATTTATGTTCTGGGGTGTATATTTATGTTCTGGGTTTGGGGTGTATATTTATGTTCTGGGGTGTATATTTATGTTCTGGGTTTGGGGTGTATATTTATGTTCTGGTGTGTATATTTATGTTCTGGGGTCTGGGGTGTATGTTTATGTTTTGGGGTCTTGGGTGTATATTTATGTTCTGGGGTCTGGGGTGTATATTTATGTTCTGGGTCTGGGGTGTATATTTATGTTGTGGGGTCTGGGGTGTATATTTATGTTCTGGGGTCTTGGGTGTATATTTATGTTCTGGGGTCTGGGGTGTATATTTATGTTCTGGGGTCTGGGGTGTATATTTATGTTCTGGGTCTGGGGTGTATATTTATGTTCTGGGGTCTGGGTTCTGGGGTGTATATTTATGTTCTGGGGTGTATATTTATGTTCTGGGTTTGGGGTGTATATTTATGTTCTGGGGTCTGGGGTTTATGTTTATGTTTTGGGGTCTTGGGTGTATATTTATGTTCTGGGGTCTGGGGTGTATATTTATGTTCTGGGTCTGGGGTGTATATTTATGTTGTGGGGTCTGGGGTGTATATTTATGTTCTGGGGTCGGCGGTGTATATTTATGTTCTGGGGTCTGGGGTGTATATTTATGTTCTGGGGTCTGGGTTCTGGGGTGTATATTTATGTTCTGGGGTGTATATTTATGTTCTGGGTTTGGGGTGTATATTTATGTTCTGGGGTGTATATTTATGTTCTGGGTTTGGGGTGTATATTTATGTTCTGGTGTGTATATTTATGTTCTGGGGTCTGGGGTGTATGTTTATGTTTTGGGGTCTTGGGTGTATATTTATGTTCTGGGGTCTGGGGTGTATATTTATGTTCTGGGTCTGGGGTGAATATTTATGTTGTGGGGTCTGGGGTGTATATTTATGTTCTGGGGTCTTGGGTGTATATTTATGTTCTGGGGTCTGGGGTGTATATTTATGTTCTGGGGTCTGGGGTGTATGTTTATGTTCTGGGGTGTATATTTATGTTCTGGGGTCTGGGTTCTGGGGTGTATATTTATGTTCTGGGGTGTATATTTATGTTCTGGGTTTGGGGTGTATATTTATGTTCTGGGGTCTGGGGTTTATGTTTATGTTTTGGGGTCTTGGGTGTATATTTATGTTCTGGGGTCTGGGGTGTATATTTATGTTCTGGGTCTGGGGTGTATATTTATGTTGTGGGGTCTGGGGTGTATATTTATGTTCTGGGGTCTGGGGTGTATATTTATGTTCTGGGGCTCTGGGGTGTATATTTATGTTCTGGGGCTCTGGGGTGTATATTTATGTTCTGGGTCTGGGGTGTATATTTATGTTCTGGGTCTGGGGTGTATATTTATGTTCTGGGGTCTGGGGTGTATATTTATGTTCTGGGGTGTATATTTATGTGCTGGGGTGTATATTTATGTTCTGGGGTCTGGGGTGTATGTTTATGTTATGGGGTCTGGGGTGTATATTTATGTTCTGGGGTCTGCGGTGTATATTTATGTTCTGGGGTCTGGGGTGTATATTTATGTTCTGGGGTCTGGGGTTTATATTTATGTTCTGGGTCTGGGGTGTATATTTATGTTCTGGGGTCGGCGGTGTATATTTATGTTCTGGGGTCTAGGTTCTGGGGTGTATATTTATGTTCTGGGTTTGGGGTGTATATTTATGTTCTGGGGTGTATATTTATGTTCTGGGGTCTGGGGTGTATATTTATGTTCTGGGGTCTGGGGTGTATATTTATGTTCTGGGGTCTGGGGTGTATGTTTATGTTCTAGCGTCTGGGGTGTATATTTATGTTCTGGATCTGGGGTCTGGGGTGTATATTTATGTTCTGGGGTCTGGGGTGTATATTTATGTTCTGGGTCTGGGGTGTATATTTATGTTCTGGGGTCTGGGGTGTATATTTATGTTCTGGGGTCTGGGGTGTATATTTATGCTCTGGGGTCTGGGGTGTATATTTATGTTCTAGGGTGTATATTTATGTTCTGGGGTGTATATTTATGTTCTGGGTCTGGGGTGTATATTTATGTTCTGGGGTCTGGGGTGTATATTTATGTTCTGGGGTCTGGGGTGTATATTTATGTTCTGGGGTCTGGGGTGTATATTTATGTTCTGGGGTCTGGGGTGTATATTTATGTTCTGGGGTCTGGGGTGTATATTTATGTTCTGGGGTCTGGGGTGTATATTTATGTTCTGGTGTCTGCGGTGTATATTTATGTTCTGGGTCTGGGGTGTATATTTATGTTCTGGGTCTGGGGTGTATATTTATGTTCTGGGGTCTGGGTTCTGGGGTGTATATTTATGTTCTGGGGTGTATATTTATGTTCTGGGTTTGGGGTGTATATTTATGTTCTGGGGTCTGGGGTTTATGTTTATGTTTTGGGGTCTTGGGTGTATATTTATGTTCTGGGGTCTGGGGTGTATATTTATGTTCTGGGGTCTGGGGTGTATATTTATGTTGTGGGGTCTGGGGTGTATATTTATGTTGTGGGGTCTGGGGTGTATATTTATGTTCTGGGGTCTGGGGTTTATATTTATGTTCTGGGTCTGGGGTGTATATTTATGTTCTGGGGTCTGGGTTCTGGGGTGTATATTTATGTTCTGGGGTGTATATTTATGTTCTGGGGTGTATAATTATGTTCTGGGGTCTGGGGTGTATGTTTATGTTATGGGGTCTGGGGTGTATATTTATGTTCTGGGGTCTGCGGTGTATATTTATGTTCTGGGGTCTGGGGTGTATATTTATGTTCTGGGTCTGGGGTGTATATTTATGTTCTGGGGTCTGCGGTGTATATTTATGTTCTGGGGTCTGGGTTCTGGGGTGTATATTAATGTTCTGGGTTTGGGGTGTATATATATGTTCTGGGGTCTGGGGTGTATGTTTATGTTCTAGCGTCTGGGGTGTATATTTATGTTCTGGGGTCTGGGGTGTATATTTATGTTCTGGGGTCTGGGGTGTATATTTATGTTCTGGGGTCTGGGGTGTATATTTATGTTCTGGGGTCTGGGGTGTATATTTATGTTCTGGGGTCTGGGGTGTATGTTTATGTTCTGGGGTCTGGGGTGTATGTTTATGTTCTGGGGTCTGGGGTGTATATTTATGTTCTGGGGTCTGGGGTGTATATTTATGTTCTGGGGTCTTGGGTGTATATTTGTGTTCTGGGTCTGGGGTGTATATTTATGTTCTGGGGTCTGGGGTGTATATTTATGTTCTGGGGTCTGGGGGTGTATATTTATGTTCTGAGGTCTGGGGTGTATATTTATGTTCTGGGGTCTATATTTATGTTCTGGGTCTGGGGTGTATATTTATGTTCTGGGGTCTGGGGTGTATATTTATGTTCTGGGGTCTGGGGTGTATATTTATCTTCTGGGGTCTGGGGTGTATATTTATGTTCTGGGGTCTGGGGTGAATATTTATGTTCTGGGGTCTGGGGTGTATATTTATGTTCTGGGGTCTGGGGTGAATATTTATGTTCTGGGGTCTGGGGTGTATATTTATGTTCTGGGGTCTGGGGTGTATATTGATGTTCTGGGGTCTGGGGTGTATATTTGTGTTCTGGGTCTGGGGTCTGGGGTGTATATTTATGTTCTGGTTCTGGGGTGTATATTTATGTTCTGGGGTCTGGGGTGTATATTTATGTTCTGGGGTCTGGGGTGTATATTTTTGTTCTGGGGTCTGGGGTGTATATTTATATGTTCTGGGGTCTGGGGTGTATATTTATGTTCTGGGGTCTGGGGTGTATATTTATGTTCTGGGTCTGGGGTGCATATTTATGTTCTGGGGTGTATATTTATGTTCTGGGGTGTATATTTTTGTTCTGGGGTCTGGGGTGTATATTTATATGTTCTGGGGTCTGCGGTGTATATTTATGTTCTGGGGTCTGGGGTGTATATTTATGTTCTGGGGTCTGGGGTGAATATTTATGTTCTGGGGTCTGGGGTGTATATTTATGTTCTGGGGTCTGGGGTGAATATTTATGTTCTGGGGTCTGGGGTGTATATTTATGTTCTGGGGTCTGGGGTGTATATTGATGTTCTGGGGTCTGGGGTGTATATTTGTGTTCTGGGTCTGGGGTCTATGTTTATGTTCTAGCGTCTGGGGTGTATATTTACGTTCTGGGGTCTGGGGTGTATATTTACGTTCTGGGGTCTGGGGTGTATATTTACGTTCTGGGGTCTGGGGTGTATATTTATGTTCAGGGGTCTGGGGTGTATATTTATGTTCTGGGGTCTGGGGTGTATATTTATGTTCTGGGGTCTGGGGTGTATATTTATGTTCTGGGGTCTGGGGTGTATATTTATGTTCTGGGGTCTGGGGTGTATATTTATGTTCTGGGGTCTGGGGTGTATGTTTATGTTCTGGGGTCTGGGGTGTATATTTGTGTTCTGGGTCTGGGGTCTGGGGTGTATATTTATGTTCTGGTTCTGGGGTGTATATTTATGTTCTGGGGTCTGGGGTGTATATTTATGTTCTGGGGTCTGGGGTGTATATTTTTGTTCTGGGTCCTGGGGTGTATATTTATATGTTCTGGGGTCTGGGGTGTATATTTATGTTCTGGGGTCTGGGGTGTATATTTATGTTCTGGGTCTGGGGTGCATATTTATGTTCTGGGGTGTATATTTATGTTCTGGGGTGTATATTTTTGTTCTGGGGTGTATATTTTTGTTCTGGGGTCTGGTGTGTGTATTTATATGTTCTGGGGTCTGCGGTGTATATTTATGTTCTGGGGTCTGGGGTGTATATTTATGTTCTGGGGTCTGGGGTGTATATTTATGTTCTGGGGTCTGGGGTGAATATTTATGTTCTGGGGTCTGGGGTGTATATTTATGTTCTGGGGTCTGGGGTGAATATTTATGTTCTGGGGTCTGGGGTGTATATTTATGTTCTGGGGTCTGGGGTGTATATTGATGTTCTGGGGTCTGGGGTGTATATTTGTGTTCTGGGTCTGGGGTCTGGGGTGTATGTTTATGTTCTAGCGTCTGGGGTGTATATTTACGTTCTGGGGTCTGGGGTGTATATTTACGTTCTGGGGTCTGGGGTGTATATTTATGTTCTGGGGTCTGGGGTGTATATTTATGTTCTGGGGTCTGGGGTGTATATTTATGTTCTGGGGTCTGGGGTGTATATTTATGTTCTGGGGTCTGGGGTGTATGTTTATGTTCTGGGGTCTGGGGTGTATATTTAAGTTCTGGGGTCTGGGGTGTATATTTATGTTCTGGGGTCTGGGGTGTATATTTATGTTCTGGTGTCTAGGGTGTATATTTATGTTCTGGGTCTGGGATGTATATTTGTGTTCTGGGTCTGGGGTCTGGGGTGTATATTTGTGTTCTGGGTCTGGGGTCTGGGGTGTATATTTATGTTCTGGGTCTGGGTTGTATATTTATGTTCTGGGGTGTATATTTATGTTCAGGGGTCTGGGGTGTATATTTTTGTTCTGGGGTCTGGGGTGTATATTTATATGTTCTGGGGTCTGGGGTGTATATTTATGTTCTGGGGTCTGGGGTGTATATTTATGTTCTGGGGTCTGGGTTGTATATTTACTTTCTGGGGTCTGGGGTGGATATTTATGTTCTGGGTTCTGGGGTGTATATTTATATGTCCTGGGGTCTGGGGTGTATATTTATATGTCCTGGGGTCTGGGGTGTATATTTATGTCCTGGGGTCTGGGGTGTATATTTATGTTCTGGGGTCTGGGGTGTATATTTATGTTCTGGGGTGTATATTTATGTTCTGGGGTCTGGGGTGTATGTTTATGTTCTGGGGTCTGGGGTGTATATTTATGTTCTGGGGTCTGGGGTGTATATTTATGTTCTGGGGTCTGGGGTGAATATTTATGTTCTGGGGTCTGGGGTGTATATTTATGTTCTGGGGTCTGGGGTGTATATTGATGTTCTGGGGTCTGGGGTGTATATTTGTGTTCTGGGTCTGGGGTCTGGGGTGTATATTTATGTTCTGGGTCTGGGGTGTATATTTATGTTCTGGGGTCTGGGGTGTATATTTATGTTCTGGGGTCTGGGGTGTATATTTATGTTCTGGGGTCTGGGGTGTATATTTTTGTTCTGGGGTCTGGGGTGTATATTTATGTTCTGGGTCTGAGGTGTATATTTATGTTCTGGGGTGTATATTTATGTTCTGGGGTGTATATTTTTGTTCTGGGGTCTGGGGTGTATATTTATATGTTCTGGGGTCTGCGGTGTATATTTATGTTCTGGGGTCTGGGGTGTATATTTATGTTCTGGGGTCTGGGGTGTATATTTATGTTCTGGGGTCTGGGGTGAATATTTATGTTCTGGGGTCTGGGGTGTATATTTATATTCTGGGGTCTGGGGTGAATATTAATGTTCCGGGGTCTGGGGTGTATATTTATGTTCTGGGGTCTGGGGTGTATATTGATGTTCTGGGGTCTGGGGTGTATATTTGTGTTCTGGGTCTGGGGTCTGGGGTGTATATTTATGTTCTGGGTCTGGGGTGTATATTTATGTTCTGGGGTCTGGGGTGTATATTGATGTTCTGGGGTCTGGGGTGTATATTTGTGTTCTGGGTCTGGGGTCTGGGGTGTATATTTATGTTCTGGGTCTGGGGTGTATATTTATGTTCTGGGGTCTGGGGTGTATATTTATGTTCTGGGGTCTGGGGTGTAAATTTTTGTTCTGGGGTCTGGGGTGTATATTTATATGTTCTGGGGTCTGGGGTGTATATTTATGTTCTGGGGTCTGGGGTGTATATTTATGTTCTGGGTCTGGGGTGTATATTTATATGTTCTGGGGTCTGCGGTGTATATTTATGTTCTGGGGTCTGGGGTGTATATTTATGTTCTGGGGTCTGGGGTGTATATTTATGTTCTGGGGTCAGGGGTGTATATTTATGTTCTGGGGTCTGGGGTGTATATTTATGTTCTGGGGTCTGGGGTGTATATTTATGTTCTGGGGTCTGGGGTGTATATTTATGTTCTGGGGTGTATATTTTTGTTCTGGGGTGTATATTTTTGTTCTGGGGTGTATATTTATGTTTTGGGGTCTGGGGTGTATATTTATGTTCTGGGGTCTGGGGTGTATATTTATGTTCTGGGTCTGGGGTGTATATTTATGTTCTGGGGTGTATATTTATGTTCTGGGGTCTGGGGTGTATATTTATGTTCTGGGGTCTGGGTGTATATTTATGTTCTGGCTCTGGGGTGTATATTTATGTTCTGGGGTCTGGGGTGTATATTTATGTTCTGGGTCTGGGGTGTATATTTATGTTCTGGGGTCTGGGGTGTATATTTATGTTCTGGGATCTGGGGTGTATATTTATGTTCTGGGGTGTATATTTATGTTCTGGGGTCTGGGGTGTATATTTATGTTCTGGGGTCTGGGGTGTATATTTTTGTTCTGGGTCTGGGGTGTATATTTATGGTCTGGGGTCTGGGGTGTATATTTATGTTCTGGGGTGTATATTTATGTTCTGGGGTCTGGGGTGTATATTTATGTTCTGGGGTCTGGGGTGTATATTTTTGTTCTGGGTCTGGGGTGTATATTTATGGTCTGGGGTCTGGGGTGTATATTTATGTTCTGGGGTGTATATTTATGTTCTGGGGTCTGGGGTGTATATTTATGTTCTGGGTTGTATATTTATGTTCTGGGGTGTATATTTATGTTCTGGGGTGTATATTTATGTTCTGGGGTCTGGGGTGTATATTTATGTTCTGGGGTCTGGGGTCTGGGGTGTATATTTATGTTCTGGGGTCTGGGGTGTATATTTATGTTCTGGGCTCTGGGGTGTATATTTATGTTCTGGGGTGTATATTTATGTTCTGGGGTCTGGGGTGTATATTTATGTTCTGGGGTCTGGGGTGTATATTTATGTTCTGGGTCTGGGGTGTATATTTATGTTCTGGGGTCTGGGGTGTATATTTATGTTCTGGGGTGTATATTTATGTTCTGGGGTCTGGGGTGTATATTTATGTTCTGGGGTGTATATTTATGTTCTGGGGTGTACATTTATGTTCTGGGGTCTGGGGTGTATATTTATGTTCTGGGGTCTGGGGTGTATGTTTATGTTCTGGGGTGTATATTTATGTTCTGGGGTCTGGGGTGTATATTTATGTTCTGGGGTCTGGGGTGTATATTTATGTTCTGGGGTCTGGGGTGTAAATCTGGGGTCTGGGGTGTATATTTATGTTCTGGGGTCTGGGGTGTATGTTTATGTTCTGGGGTGTATATTTATGTTCTGGGTCTGGGGTGTATATTTATGTTCTGCGGTCTGGGGTGTATATTTATGTTCTGGGGTCTGGGGTGTATATTTATGTTCTGGGGTCTGGGGTGTATATTTATGTTCTGGGGTCTGGGGTGTATATTTATGTTCTGGGGTCTGGGGTGTATATTTGTGTTCTGGGTCTGGGGTGTATATTTGTGTTCTGGGGTCTGGGGTGTATATTTATGTTCTGGGGTCTGGGGTGTATATTTATGTTCTGGGGTCTGGGGTGTATATTTATGTTCTGGGGTCTGGGGTGTATATGTATGTTCTGGGGTCTGGGGTGTATATTTATGTTCTGGGGTCTGGGGTGTATATTTTTGTTCTGGGGTTTATATTTTTGTTCTGGGGTGTATATTTATGTTCTGGCGTCTGGGGTGTATATTTATGTTCTGGGGTCTGGGGTGTATATTTATGTTCTGGGTCTGGGGTGTATATTTATGTTCTGGGGTGTATATTTATGTTCTGGGGTCTGGGGTGTATATTTATGTTCTGGGGTCTGGGGTGTATATTTATGCTCTGGGTCTGGGGTGTATATTTATGTTCTAGGGTCTGGGGTGTATATGTATGTTCTGTATATTTATGTTCTGGGGTCTGGGGTGTATATTTATGTTCTGGGGTCTGGGGGTGTATATTTATGTTCTGAGGTCTGGGGTGTATATTTATGTTCTGGGGTCTATATTTATGTTCTGGGTCTGGGGTGTATATTTATGTTCTGGGGTCTGGGGTGTATATTTATGTTCTGGGGTCTGGGGTGTATATTTATGTTCTGGGGTCTGGGGTGTATATTTATGTTCTGGGGTCTGGGGTGTATATTTATGTTCTGGGGTCTGTGGTGTATATTTATGTTCTGGGGTCTGGGGCCTGGGGTGTATATTTATGTTCTGGGGTCTGGGGTGTATATTTATGTTCTGGGCTTTGGGGTGTATATTTATGTTCTGGGGTGTATATTTATGTTCTGGGGTGTATATTTATGTTCTGGGGTCTGGGATGTATATTTATATTCTGGGGTCTGGGGTGTATATTTATGTTCTGGGGTCTGGGGTGTATATTTATGTTCTGGGGTGTATATTTATGTTCTGGGGTGTACATTTATGTTCTGGGTCTGGGGTGTATATTTATGTTCTGGGGTCTGGGGTGTATATTTATGTTCTGGGGTCTGGGGTGTATATTTATGTTCTGGGGTGTATATTTATGTTCTGGGGTGTACATTTATGTTCTGGGGTCTGGGGTGTATGTTTATGTTCTGGGGTGTATATTTATGTTCTGGGGTCTGGGGTGTATATTTATGTTCTGGGGTCTGGGGTGTAAATCTGGGGTCTGGGGTCTGGGGTGTATATCTGGGGTCTGGGGTGTATATTTATGTTCTGGGGTGTATGTTTATGTTCTGGGGTTTATATTTATGTTCTGGGTCTGGGGTGTATATTTATGTTCTGGGGTCTGGGGTGTATATTTATGTTCTGGGGTCTGGGGTGTATATTTATGTTCTGGGGTCTGGGGTGTATATTTATGTTCTGGGGTCTGGGGTGTATATTTATGTTCTGGGTCTGGGGTGTATATTTATGTTCTGGGGTCTGGGGTGTATGTTTATGTTCTGGGGTGTATATTTATGTTCTGGGGTCTGGGGTGAATATTGATGTTCTGGGGTCTGGGGTGTATATTTATGTTCTGGGGTCTGGGGTGTATATTTATGTTCTGGGGTCTGGGGTGTATATTTGGGGGTTCTGGGGTGTATATTTGGGGGTTTGGGGTGTATGTTTATGTAGTAGTCTGGTCAGATATCTTTCTTACCTTAGTGTTCCTCTTCAGTAACAGCATCATGGTAGGATTCTCCCCCTGACAACACAAAGTTCCAGCATTATTGAACACAGGAAAGGATTACATGTGTGTGTGTGTGTGTGTGTGTGTGTGTGTGTGTGTGTGTGTGTGTGTGTGTGTGTGTGTGCGCGCGCATGTGTGTGTGTGTGTATTGGAGCTATCCCCATCTGCTGGGGATAACTAACATCCCGTGTTATTCAGGGTTCTGTATTTGATAATGTACTGTGTTATTCAGGGTTCTGTATTAGATATAGATAATGTACTCTGTTATTCAGGGTTCTGTATTAGATATAGATAATGTACTGTGTTATTCAGGGTTCTGTATTAGATATAGATAATGTACTGTGTTATTCAGGGTTCTGTATTAGATATAGATAATGTACTGTGTTATTCAGGGTTCTGTATTAGATATAGATAATGTACTGTGTTATTCAGGGTTCTGTATTAGATATAGATAATGTACTGTGTTATTAAGGGTTCTGTATTGGATACGGGCTCTGCAGGAAGAGACCCACGGCTAATTCACAGCAGAGACAGATTAATGCATCCTAATGACTAATACTTTACTTCAATCTACAGAACTGTAACGACACAACCACTTCCTGGTCAGCCACATGGCCTCAGAGCCTCATCCGCACGCACACACAAACGCACATCTATTTAGCTGGTATATTATCAGATATAGCTTGGTGTATATTGAACCTCCAGCTGGTATATTATCAGATATAGCTTGGTATATATTGAACCTCCAGCTGGTATATTATCAGATATAGCTTGGTATATATTGAACCTCCAGCTGGTATATTATCAGATATAGCTTGGTATATATTCAACCTCCAGCTGGTATATTATCAGATATAGCTTGGTATATATTGAACCTCCAGCTGGTATATTATCAGATATAGCTTGGTATATATTCAACCTCCAGCTGGTATATTATCAGATATAGCTTGGTATATATTGAACCTCCAGCTGGTATACTGTCAGATATAGCTTGGTGCATTGTGGGTAACCTTCTTCAGTACACCGTCTGACTCTGTCCTGCGAAGGTCTGCTCTGTCCTCCCCATCTTCTTTGTCCCCGTCTAAACAACACAAGACACTCATCAGATATGTAGAAGACTTGTAGCACGGCATTAAAACCCAGTCACACAAAACACCAAGGCTTGAGAATGCGGTCAAACCAAGGCTTGAGAATGCGGTCAAACCAAGGCTTGAGAATGAGGTCAAACCAAGGCTTGAAAATGAGGTCAAACCAAGGCTTGAGAATGAGGTCAAACCAAGGCTTGAAAATGAGGTCAAACCAAGGCTTGAGAATGAGGTCAAACCAAGGCTTGAGAATGAGGTCAAACTGATCAAATGGAAGCTCTTAGTTAAAAGGATCCATCTTTAAATCTTAAACTCCATTATTGACATGATAAACAAGGAGGCCCACCTGAGGCTCTCAAGGCTTCTCAACCCTTAATGATAATGAACACTTATTACGTATTTCTGACAGGGAGGTGTCTTACTCTTAGAGATGTCTATCTGGTGAGAGTCAAATCCTCCGAAGGTCTCGGCCCTGTGAAGGAGACATACAGGGCCCGGGCCCACCACTCCTCCTCCTCCTCCTCCTCCACCTCCACCTCCACCTCCACTTCCACCTCCTCCACCTCCTCCTCCACCTCCTGTCTCTGGGACACACACCACCCGCTGCCCCCCCATCGCTCCTCCCAGAGTACCGTTCACCAGCGCCTGCAACGTCTCCACTGTCACAGACAGAGACAGAGACAGAGACAGAGACAGACAGACAGACAGACAGACAGACAGACAGAGAGATGGTGAGAGAGAGAGAGAGAGAGAGAGAGAGAGAGAGAGAGAGAGAGAGAGAGAGAGAGACAGAGAGAGAGAGACAGAGAGAGAGAGACAGAGAGAGAGAGAGACAGAGAGAGACAGAGAGAGAGACAGAGAGAGACAGAGAGAGAGAGAGAGAGAGAGAGAGAGAGAGAGAGATAAGGGGGAGAGAGAAAGTGCAGAAGAGCAGAGAGAAATAATTTCACTAACCAAATAATAACTGTGTTACTGACCATACTGTACCATAGATAACAACACTTTCTAATCTTTGCACCAATATATTCTAATCTAAATCCAAACACTCATTACAATCAACCTTCCCAGTACTCCCTTACATCAGAGGAGAACATCTGATAGATTCAGAAGACAGTGAAAGTTATTGCGGCATTGGAAGCCACTGTTAGGTCTAACACACCATGTCTACAGTCTGTCTTCCACCCCTGGTTCCCATTAGATGGGGCTGTTGTTATGTTCACGGTGAGAGACTAGTCCGTCTACTAACCTTCCTGTAGTGCTCCCTTTATAATGGGTTCTCCTTTCGGTACGTCCTCAGAGCCCGCGCCGCTCCCAGCCCTGAACAGCCCCTTGGCCCTGGTGACCTGGTTGGGGCCTTGGCACTGCCCTGTTCCTGTTCCTCTTCCTGGGGGGGTTCCAGGGCTCCTGACGTCACACATCTCCCTAAACACGGCCATCTTCTCCTCCAGCACAAACATGATCTGCTCATCCTTCTTCCTCAGCATCTCTGGAAGGGAGATGATGAGGTAGTGTTAGGTGTTGATGAGTGTACCCTTCACAGAATCATCCATGTCTTATAGAGTACACGTCGTCTCTAACCCACATCGTCTCCATCTCATCCGATGGCTATAGAACTGCTGTGGCTATGATTGTAGCCAACATTGATATATACTGTAGTTAGGTATTTGAACAGAATGTAAATAAATAAATAATAAATAAATGTCCTCTCTTTGGTATTTCTACCAGCATGTTAAATGTGCAACTAGAGGGAGAAAAACCTCCAGATCACTCCACACAGAGACGCAGACAAAGCTCTCCCTCGTCCTCCATCTGACCATAACTCTATCCTTCCTGCTTCCTGCTTACAAGCAAGAACTCAAACAGGAAGTAGCAGTGGTCCGACGAAGCGGACGCTAAGCTACAGGACTGTTTCGCTAGCACAGACTGGAATATATGTCGCCGGGATTCATCCGATAACATTGAGGAGTTTTACCACATCAGTTACTGTTTTTTTATTAATAAGTGCATCGAAGACGTCGTCCTCACAGTGACCGTGCGTGCGTATCCCAACCAGAAGCCATGGATTACAGGCAACATCCGCACTGAGCTAAAGGCTAGAGCTGCTGCTTTCAAGGAGCGGGACACCGATCCGGATGCTTATAAGAAATCCAGCTACGACATCCGACAGTCAAAATGTCAATACAGGACTAAGATCGAATCCTACTAGATGCAGCAGGGTTAATCAAACTGTCATGGATTACAAAGGGAAACCCAGCCGTGAGCTGCCCAGTGATGCAAGTCTACCGGACCCTTCAATGTTGTGATGAGAAAATCCTGACGAAATGCATAGCACATAGAAAAAAAAATGTTTTACCAGATATTATTGTTCATCCTGATCAGACAGGTTTTTTACACGGACGATACATTGGAGATAATATAATTACTTGAAACAATTGAACATTATGAAACATCAAAGATAACTGGCCTGGTCTTCATTGCAGATTTTGAAAAGGTGTTTGATAAAGTACGACTAGAATTTATATAAAAATGCCTGGATTACTTTAATTTTGGTGAATCTCTTACACATTGGGTTAAAGTTATGTATAGCAACTGCAGGTGTAAAATAGTAAATAATGGTTACTTCTTTTAAGAGGAGTAAAACAGGGCTGTCCGTTGTCTCCATAACTATTTATTATGGCCATTGAAATGCTGGCTATTAAAATTAGATCCAACAAGAAAATCAAGGGGTTAGAAATCCAGGAGTTAAAAATTCTGTCAGAGAGAACATTGGGTTCTTGGTCACCTCCCTGACCAAGGCCCTTCTCCCCTGATTGCTCAGTTTGGCCGGGCGGCCAGCTCTAGGAAGAGTCTTGGTGGTTTCAAACTTTTTCCATTTAAGAATGATGGAGGCACCATGTTCTTAGGGACCTTCAATGCTGCAGACATTTTCTGGTACCCTTCCCCAGATATCCTCTTGGGGCTAGGTGGGACGCTAGCGTGCCACCCGTGGTGCACTCCATCAACAGCAGGTGCATTTCAAGAGCGGCAAATTTGAATCCAAATAAATGTCAAAATTCAAATTTTTCAAAAATACAACTATGTTACACCATTTGAAAGATAAACATCTCCTTAATCTAACCACGTTTTACGATTTCAAAAAGGTTTTACGGCGAAAGCATAAATTTAGAGTATGTTAGGACAGTACATTTACAAGAGTTGTGTGTAATGTTTTGTCAAGTCAAAGACAGGGTCACCAAAACCATAAAACCAGCTAAAATGATACACTAACCTTTTACAATCTCCATCAGATGACACTCCTAGGACATTATGTTAGACAATGCATGCATTTTTAGTTCTATCAAGTTGATATTTATATCCAAAAACAGCGTTTTACTATGGCATTGATGTTGAGGAAATCGTTTCCTCCAATAACCGGCAGTCAAGTCAGCGTCACAAATTAAATAATTAAAATTAGAAAACATTGGTAAAATATTATATTGTCATTTAAAGAATTATAGATTTACATCTTTTGAACGCAATCAACTTGCCAGATTTAAAAATAACCTTACTGGGAAATCACACTTTGCAATAATCTGAGCACTGTGCCCAGAAAAATACGCGTTGCGATACAGACTAGACGTCATGTTGGGGAGATCTAAAATCGAAAATACTATGTAAATAATCCATTACCTTTGATTCTCTTCATCAGATGTCACTTCCAGGTATCACAGGTCCATAACGAATGTAGTTTTGTTCAAAAAAGCTCATCATTTATGTCCAAAAATCTCCGTCTCGTTAGCACATGATGTAAGCCAGCCGGACTTCTCATCATGAACGAGGGGAAAAAATATATTTCCGTTCGTTCAAACATGTCAAACGTTGTATAGCATAAATCATTAGGGCCTTTTTTAACCAGAACATGAATAATATTCAAGGTGGACGAATGCATAGTCTTTTATAACGTATTGGAACGAGGGTACCCAACATGAAGTAGCGCGCCAGGTGTCTAATGGGACATCACCGTTCCATGGCTCTTGTTCGGTCAGATCTCCCTCCAGAAGACTCAAAACACTTTGTAAAGGCTGGTGACATCTAGTGGAAGCAATAGGAAGTGCCAAAATATTCCTAAACCCCTGTGTTTTTCAATGGGATAGGTTTAAAGTCAATACAACACATCAGGTATCCACTTCCTGTCAGAAAATGTCTCAGGGTTTTGCCTGCCAAATGAGTTCTGTTATACTCACAGACACCATTCAAACAGTTTTGGAAACTTTAGAGTGTTTTCTATCCATATATAATAAGTATATGCATATTCTAGTTACTGGGTAGGATTAGTAACCAGATTAAATCGGGTACATTTTTTTTATCCAGACGTGCAAATGCTGCCCCCTAGACCCAACAGGTTAAGTGCCTTGACATAATCCTGTCTCGGTGCTCTACGGACATTTCCTTCGATCTCATGGCTTGGTTTTTGCTGTCAACTGTGGGACCTTATATAGACAGGTGTGTGCCTTTCCAAATCATGTCCAATCAATTGAATTTACCACAGGTGGACTCCAATCAAGCTGTAGAAACATCTCAAGGATGATCAATGGAAACAGGATGCACCTGAGCTCAATTTCAAGTCTCATAGCAAAGGGACTGAATACTTATGCAAATAAGGTATCTGTTTTTTTATACATTTGCAAACATTTATAAAATCCTGTTTTTGCTATGTCATTACGGGGTATTGTGATGTCATTACGGGATATTGTGATGTCATTACGGGGTATTGTGTGTAGATTGATCAGGGAAAAAAATGAATTTATAAATTTTAGCATCAGTAACAAAATTAGGAGAAGGTCAAGGGGTCTGAAAACTTTCCGAATGCACTGTATAAGTTATACTTAAACCCCAAATGGTTCTCCTGTAGATTTTGACAACTGAGCCATACAGGTTGCAAAATAAATGGGAAGAGGTTTCCCGATGTACCGATTCCATGGCACATGGTGTATGAACTGATAAAAAAACAACACTTTGAGTTTTTCAATTTAAATTATGATACAACATTTTTGCCACCAACAGAATGATATATATATATATAATGTCACATCCTGATCTGCTTCCTTGTTATTGTCTCCACCCCCTCCAGGTGTTGCTTGTTTTCCCCAATGTATTTATCCCTGTGTTTCCTGTCTCTCTGTGCCAGTGTATTTATCCCTGTGTTTCCTGTCTCTCTGTGTATTTATCCCTGTGTTTCCTGTCTCTCTGTACCAGTGTATTTATCCCTGTGTTTCCTGTCTCTCTGCCCCAGTGTATTTATCCCTGTCTTTCCTGTCTCTCTGTACCAGTGTATTTATCCCTGTGTTTCCTGTCTCTCTGTGCCAGTGTATTTATCCCTGTGTTTCCTGTCTCTCTGTGCCAGTGTATTTATCCCTGTGTTTCCTGTCTCTCTGCGCCAGTGTATTTATCCCTGTGTTTCCTGTCTCTCTGTGCCAGTGTATTTATCCCTGTGTTTCCTGTCTCTCTGTGCCAGTGTATTTATCCCTGTGTTTCCTGTCTCTCTGTGCCAGTGTATTTATCACTGTGTTTCCTGTCTCTCTGTGCCAGTGTATTTATCCCTGTGTTTCCTGTCTCTCTGCCCCAGTGTATTTATCCCTGTGTTTCCTGTCTCTCTGTGCCAGTGTATTTATCCCTGTGTTTCCTGTCTCTCTGCGCCAGTGTATTTATCCCTGTGTTTCCTGTCTCTCTGTGCCAGTGTATTTATCCCTGTGTTTCCTGTCTCTCTGTGCCAGTGTATTTATCCCTGTGTTTCCTGTCTCTCTGTGCCAGTGTATTTATCCCTGTGTTTCCTGTCTCTCTCTGCCAGTGTATTTATCCCTGTGTTTCCTGTCTCTCTGTGCCAGTGTATTTATCCCTGTGTTTCCTGTCTCTCTGCCCCAGTGTATTTATCCCTGTGTTTCCTGTCTCTCTGCCCCAGTGTATATATCCCTGTGTTTCCTGTCTCTCTGTGCCAGTTCGTCTTGTACGTTTCCAAGTCAACCAGCGTTTCTCCCGTTCCCCTGCTTTTTGCATTCTACTTTTTCTAGTCCTCCCGGTTTTGACCCTTGCCTGTTCTGGACCCTGTACCCGCCTGCCTGACCATTCTGCCTGTCTTGACCACGAGCCTGTCTGCCACTCTGTACCTCCTGGACTCTGATCTGGTTTTGACCTTTTTGCCTGTCCACGACCATTCTCTTGCCAACTCCTTTGGATTAATAAACATTGTAAGACTCCAACCATCTGCCTCCTGCGTCTGCATTTGGGTCTCGCCTTGTGTCTTGATATATAAGGGGCATACAACAATCTTAGCTCTCTAGATTTTGTTGCGAAGAGACAGAAACACTAGATCATTTATTATGGCATTGCCACAGCGTAGCATGTTTCTGGTCACAGGTTCAGTAATGATAGAAAAATCACAACGTCCGCGTTATAAAATTAATCTTACATAACAGTGTCTGGAAAGCCAAACACAATCAATCAATATCATAATGAGGTTTTCATCTTCAGCTCTGTGGATAATATTCAATTAGAAAAGGTTAAACAATTTATGTAAAATAATTCAAAAAGATATGGCACATGGAAACCAAACAAGGGTGGTCTATGGTGATAGGTGGGATTGGCTGAGAATGGCTGAGGTGTGGGATTAAGAGATGATGTTTAGTAATGTATTATTGTCACGTGATTGCTGTTTATAAAAGTGCCATGTGTGTAAAATGTACACTACCGTTCAACAGTTTCAGGTCACTTAGAAATGTCCTTGTTTTTGAAAGAAAAGCTCATTTTTTGTCCATTAAAATAACATGAAATTGATCAGAAATACAGTGTAGACATTGTTAATGTTGTAAATTACTATTGTAGCTGGAAATTGTAGATTTTTTTATGGAATATCTACCCAGGGGTTCAGAGGCCCATTATCAGCAACCATCACTCCTGTGTTCCAATGGCACGTTGTGTTAGCTAATCCACGTTTATCATTTTAAAAGGCTAATTCATCATTAGAAAACCCTTTTGCAATTATGTTAGCACAGCTGAAAACTGTTTTGCAGGTTAAAGAAGCAATAAAACTGGCCTTCTTTAGACTAGTTGAGTATCTGGAGCATCAGCATTTGTGGGTTCGATTACAGGCTCAAAATGGCCAGAAACAAAGAACTTTCTTCTGAAACTCGTCAGTCTATTCTTGTTCTGAGACATGAAGGCTATTCCATGCGAGAAATTGCCAAGAAACTGAAGATCTCGTACAACGCTGTGTAACTACTCCCTTGTTCTTAACTGACTTGCCTAGTTAAATAAAGGTTAAGTGAATATCGCCATGTTATCATTGACTCAGTACTGGTACCCTGTGTATATAGCCATGTTATCATTGACTCAGTACTGGTACCCAGTGTATAGAGCCATGTTATCATTGACTCAGTACTGGTACCCAGTGTATAGAGCCATGTTATCATTGACTCAGTACTGGTACTCTCTGTATATAGCCATGTTATCATTGACTCAGTACTGGTACTCTCTGTATATAGCCATGTTATCATTGACTCAGTACTGGTACCCTGTGTATATAGCCATGTTATCATTGACTCAGTACTGGTACCCAGTGTATATAGCCATGTTATCATTGACTCAGTACTGGTACCCAGTGTATAGAGCCATGTTATCATTGACTCAGTACTGGTACCCAGTGTATAGAGCCATGTTATCATTGACTCAGTACTGGTACCCAGTGTATAGAGCCATGTTATCATTGACTCAGTACTGGTACCCAGTGTATATATCCATGTTATCATTGACTCAGTACTGGTACCCAGTGTATATAGCCATGTTATCATTGACTCAGTACTGGTACCCTGTGTATATATCCATGTTATCATTGACTCAGTACTGGTACCCAGTGTATAGAGCCATGTTATCATTGACTCAGTACTGGTACCCTGTGTATATATCCATGTTATCATTGACTCAGTACTGGTACCCAGTGTATAGAGCCATGTTATCATTGACTCAGTACTGGTACCCAGTGTATATATCCATGTTATCATTGACTCAGTACTGGTACCCTGTGTATATATCCATGTTATCATTGACTCAGTACTGGTACCCAGTGTATATATCCATGTTATCATTGACTCAGTACTGGTACCCTGTGTATATAGCCATGTTATCATTGACTCAGTACTGGTACCCAGTGTATATATCCATGTTATCATTGACTCAGTACTGGTACCCAGTGTATATATCCATGTTATCATTGACTCAGTACTGGTACCCTGTGTATATATCCATGTTATCATTGACTCAGTACTGGTACCCAGTGTATAGAGCCATGTTATCATTGACTCAGTACTGGTACCCTGTGTATATATCCATGTTATCATTGACTCAGTACTGGTACCCTGTGTATAGAGCCATGTTATCATTGACTCAGTACTGGTACCCAGTGTATAGAGCCATGTTATCATTGACTCAGTACTGGTACCCAGTGTATAGAGCCATGTTATCATTGACTCAGTACTGGTACCCAGTGTATATAGCCATGTTATCATTGACTCAGTACTGGTACCCTGTGTATATATCCATGTTATCATTGACTCAGTACTGGTACCCTGTGTATATATCCATGTTATCATTGACTCAGTACTGGTACCCAGTGTATAGAGCCATGTTATCATTGACTCAGTACTGGTACCCTGTGTATATATCCATGTTATCATTGACTCAGTACTGGTACCCAGTGTATATATCCATGTTATCATTGACTCAGTACTGGTACCCTGTGTATATATCCATGTTATCATTGACTCAGTACTGGTACCCAGTGTATAGAGCCATGTTATCATTGACTCAGTACTGGTACCCTGTGTATATAGCCATGTTATCATTGACTCAGTACTGGTACCCTGTGTATAGAGCCATGTTATCATTGACTCAGTACTGGTACCCTGTGTATATATCCATGTTATCATTGACTCAGTGTTTATTTATTTCTCATGTTATTATTTTTCTATTATTTCTCTTTTTCTCTCAGCATGTTTGGGAATGGCCCGCAAGGAAGCATGTCACTGTTAGTCTCCACCTGTTTGTCTAGGAAGCAGGTCACTGTTAGTCTCCATCTGTTGTTAGTCTCCACCTGTTGTCTAGGAAGCATGTCCCTGTTAGTCTCCACCTGTTGTCTAGGAAGCATGTCCCTGTTAGTCTCCACCTGTTGTTAGTCTCCACCTGTTGTCTAGGAAGCATGTGACTGTTAGTCTCCACCTGTTGTCTATGAAGCATGTCCCTGTTAGTCTCCACCTGTTGTCTAGGAAGCATGTCCCTGTTAGTCTCCACCTGTTGTTAGTCTCCACCTGTTGTCTAGGAAGCATGTGACTGTAGGTCTCCACCTGTTGTCTAGGAAGCATGTCCCTGTTAGTCTCCACCTGTTGTCTAGGAAGCATGTCCCTGTTAGTCTCCACCTGTTGTCTAGGAAGCAGGTCACTGTTAGTCTCCATCTGTTGTTAGTCTCCACCTGTTGTCTAGGAAGCATGTGACTGTAAGTCTCCACCTGTTGTTAGTCTCCAACCTGTTGTCTAGGAAGCATGTCCCTGTTAGTCTCCACCTGTTGTCTAGGAAGCATGTCCCTGTTAGTCTCCACCTGTTGTCTAGGAAGCAGGTCACTGTTAGTCTCCATCTGTTGTTAGTCTCCACCTGTTGTCTAGGAAGCATGTGACTGTAAGTCTCCACCTGTTGTTAGTCTCCACCTGTTGTCTAGGAAGCATGTGACTAAGTCTCCATCTGTTGTTAGTCTCCACCTGTTGTCTAGGAAGCATGTCCCTGTTAGTCTCCACCTGTTGTCTAGGAAGCAGGTCACTGTTAGTCTCCACCTGTTGTCTAGGAAGCAGGTCACTGTTAGTCTCCATCTGTTGTTAGTCTCCACCTGTTGTCTAGGAAGCATGTCCCTGTTAGTCTCCACCTGTTGTCTAGGAAGCATGTCCCTGTTAGTCTCCACCTGTTGTCTAGGAAGCATGTGACTGTAAGTCTCCACCTGTTGTTAGTCTCCACCTGTTGTCTAGGAAGCAGGTCACTGTTAGTCTCCATCTGTTGTTAGTCTCCACCTGTTGTCTAGGAAGCATGTCCCTGTTAGTCTCCACCTGTTGTCTAGGAAGCATGTCCCTGTTAGTCTCCACCTGTTGTCTAGGAAGCATGTGACAGATAACATTTGATTTGAAAGCCTCTCCAAGGGAGTCTCCTCACCTCTCATCTCCTTAGCTTTGGTCTCCAGCAGTCTCTGATCTTCCTCCTCTGTTTCACTGGGGTTCTCCTCTTCCTCATCTTTCTCTCTGTAAAGCGACATTAGTACAAACCAGAGTCATGATTACAACTCCCATTTCCAGCCATTCTCATGTCCTTTTACCATCGTACAGAATCCTGTTTCCAGGGCCAGAGTCTCCTCTCTACTGCTGAGAAAGCCTAGGGTAGAGTATCCTACATAAGCCTGTTTCCAGGGCTAGAGTCTCCTCTCTACCGCTGAGAAAGCCTAGGGTAGAGTAGCCTACATAAGCCTGTTTCCAGGGCTGGGGTCTCCTCTCTACCGCTGAGAAAGCCTAGGGTAGAGTATCCTACATAAGCCTGTTTCCAGGGCTGGGGTCTCCTCTCTACTGCTGAGAAAGCCTAGGGTAGAGTAGCCTACGGTGGCAGCCTGACCATGAGGTGATGAAGCCAGACAGAGAACAGTCAATACTCCAATAGAGCATTACAACATCCCTCCATCCCTCCATCCCCAGGTACAGAACGGTAGCAAATCCTCTCTCTCTCTCCCACCCTCTCTCTCTCTCCCCCCTCTCCCACTCCCCGTCTCCTACCCTCTCACTCCCCTCTCTCTCCCATCTTCTCTGTCTCCCACCTTCTCTCACTCCCCTCTCTCTCCCATCTTCTCTGTCTCCCACCTTCTCTCACTCCCCTCTGTTCTCTCCCCTCTCTCTTTCCCTCTCTCTCTCTCCCCCACCTTCTCTGTCTCCCACCCTCTCTCTCTCCCCTCTCTCTCCCCCTCTCACCTTCTCTGTCTCCCACCCTCTCTCTCCCTCCCTCTCTCTCTCCCACCTTCTGTCTCCCACCCTCTCTCTCCCACCTTCTCTGTCTCCCACCTTCTCTCACTCCCCTCTGTTTCTCTCCCCTCTCGCTCCCACCCTCTCTCTCTCTCCCCTCTGTCTCTCTCTTCCACCCTCTCTCACTCCCCTCTGTTTCTCTCCCCTCTCGCTCCCACCCTCTCTCTCTCTCCCCTCTGTCTCTCGCTCCCACCCTCTCTCTCTCTCTGTCTCTCGCTCCCACCCTCTCTGTCTCCCACCCTCTCTCTCCCTCCCTCTCTCTCTCCCACCTTCTGTCTCCCACCCTCTCTCTCCCACCTTCTCTGTCTCCCACCTTCTCTCACTCCCCTCTGTTTCTCTCCCCTCTCGCTCCCACCCTCTCTCTCTCTCCCCTCTGTCTCTCTCTTCCACCCTCTCTCTCTCCCCTCTGTCTCTCTCTTCCACCCTCTCTCTCTTGGTCCATGGTTCAGAGTTCAGACCTACATGGACTGCATGGCATCCTGTATGATTTGCATCCAGGTGTTGCGTTCCTCCTTGGTTGCAGTGTGTAGCTCCACCATCTCTGGTTTCTCCATCCCTGCTGTTATCAGGAAGAGACCCCTCTCCTCGTTAGCCACCTCTCTAACGATCAGCTTCTGGAGGGAGAGGACCGTGGAGCGCTGGTCCTACGGGGGTGAGGGGGAGAGAGGGAGGGATGATTAAAGGATGGGTTAAAAGGTAGGAAGAGAGGGGAGAGGGACAAGAACAGAGGGAGAGAGAGAAGAAGAGAGGGAGAGAGGGAAGAAGAGAGGGAGGGATGATTAAATGATGGGTTAAAGGTAGGAAGAGAGGGGAGAGTGAGGTGGAGAGAGGGAGAAGAACAGAGGGAGAGAAAGAGGTGGGAGAGAGCGAGGGGAGAGAGGTGAGACATGGAGAGAGAGGAGATAGGAGAGGGGAGAGAGAGAGGGGGAGAGAGAGAGAGAGAGAAGGATAGGGGGGAGAGAGAGAAGAGAGAGAGGGATAGAGGGGAGAAAGAAGAAGAAGAGAGAGAGAGAGAGAGAGAGAGAGAGAGAGAGAGAGAGAGAGAGAGAGAGAGAGAGAGAATATACCAGACAGATGAAGGGAGGGAAAGGGGTGGGGCAGAAAGAGGTAGAATGAGAGAGGGAGATGGAAAGGGAATGAGAGAGAGAGAGAGATTAGGCCTTATATGAGTCTGCATAAGATCATCCACCTCGACATGCAGCTCAGTGTCCATATCTGAATCACCTCTCTGGCCATCAATATTGCTTAGTCATTGAGCTATTTAAAAGAGTTATATGCAAATCAAAGTTTGTCACGTTCACAGAATACAGCAGGTGTAAACAGTACAATGAAATGTTTACTTCCTCAACAATGCGGTATTCAATGTACGTTCACTTGAGTTGCTCAAACAAATGTTAGTTACCACAGCCTCAAAGTCACACCATGTGGACTTGCTGGTGTGCTGGTGTGTTGGTGTGCTGGTGTGCTGGTGTGTTGGTGTGCTGGTGTGCTGGTGTGCCGGTGTGCCGGTGTGTTGGTGTGCTGGTGTGCCGGTGTGCCGGTGTGCCGGTGTGTTGTGTGTTGGTGTGCCGGTGTGCCGGTGTGTTGGTGTGCCGGTGTGTTGGTGTGCTGGTGTGTTGGTGTGCCGGTGTGCCGGTGTGCCGGTGTGCTGGTGTGTGTTGGTGTGCTGTGTGCCGGTGTGTTGGTGTGCTGGTGTGCTGGTGTGTTGGTGTGTCGGTGTGCTGTGTGCTGGTGTGTGCTGGTGTGCCGGTGTGCCGGTGTGCTGTGTGCTGGTGTGTGTTGGTGTGCTGTGTGCCGGTGTGTTGGTGTGCTGGTGTGTTGGTGTGCTGGGTGTGCTGTGTGTTGCTACCTGACAAACTTTTCCTTTTTACTTTTAATAACCATTTAATCCAAAAGAAATCTGCATTTAACACATTTACCAACGACTGAGTTTTTCTGTTTCTTTGCTAGACTTTTTTCATTCAACTTTTTTCACCCCCGGACGCTTTACCTGGACATGCTTCTCCAGGACCTCCACCAGCCGAAGCTAAGTAGGAACAATAACACTATTTAATTACAGTCGCTGTTCTCATAATATACAGGAGAACGATCGCCTTATGATCGTTACGGGGTCTGAGCCTTCTCTGGTCCCTCCTCCTCCCGTTACGGGGTCTGAGGCCGAGCCTTCTCTGGTCTCTCCTCCTCCCGTTACTGGGTCCGAGCCTCCTCTGGTCTCTCCTCCTCCCGTTACGGGGTCTGAGCCTTCTCTGGTCTCTCCTCCTCCCGTTACTGGGTCTGAGCCTCCTCTGGTCTCTCCTCCTCCCGTTACGGGGTCTGAGGCCGAGCCTTCTCTGGTCCCTCCTCCACCCGTTACGGGGTCTGAGCCTTCTCTGGTCTCTGCTCCTCCCGTTACGGGGTCAGAGCCTTCTCTGGCCTCTACTCCACCCGTTACGGGGTCTGAGGCCGAGCCTTCTCTGGTCCCTCCTCCACCCGTTACGGGGTCAGAGACGCCGAGCCTTCTCAGGTCTCTCCTCCTCCCGTTACGGGGTCTGAGGCCGAGCCTTCTCTGGTCTCTCCTCCTCCCGTTACGTAGGACCTGCCTTGTTGATAGTGTTGTTAAGAAGGTAGAAACTAGGGCCTGTAGGACCTGCCTTGTTGATAGTGCTGTTAAGAAGGTAGAAACTAGGGCCTGTAGGACCTGCCTTGTTGATAGTGTTGATAAGAAGGTAGAAACTAGGGCCTGTAGGACCTGCCTTGTTGATAGTGTTGTTAAGAAGGTAGAAACTAGGGCCTGTAGGACCTGCCTTGTTGATAGTGTTGTTAAGAAGGTAGAAACTAGGGCCTGTAGGACCTGCCTTGTTGATAGTGTTGTTAAGAAGGTAGAAACTAGGGCCTGTAGGACCTGCCTTGTTGATAGTGTTGTTAAGAAGGTAGAAACTAGGGCCTGTAGGACCTGCCTTGTTGATAAGAAGGTAGAAACTAGGGCCTGTAGGACCTGCCTTGTTGATAGAGTTGTTAAGAAGGTAGAAACTAGGGCCTGTAGGACCTGCCTTGTTGATAGTGATGTTAAGAAGATAGAAACTAGGGCCTGTAGGACCTGCCTTGTTGATAGGTTAAGAAGGTAGAAACTAGGGCCTGTAGGACCTGCCTTGTTGATAGTGTTGTTAAGAAGGTATAAACTAGGGCCTGTAGGACCTAAGAAGGTAGAAACTAGGGCCTGTAGGACCTGCCTTGTTGATAGCGTTGTTAAGAAGGTAGAAACTAGGGCCTGTAGGACCTGCCTTGTTGATAGTGTTGTTAAGAAGGTAGAAACTAGGGCCTGTAGGACATGCCTTGTTGATAGTGTTGTTAAGAAAATAAATACAAATAAATGCTAGTAAAACTAAATGCTCTTCAACCGATCGTTGCCCGCACCTGCCCGCCCGTCCAGCATCACTACTCTGGACGGTTCTGACTTAGAATATGTGGACAACTACAAATACCTGGGTGTCTGGCTAGACTGTAAACTCTCCTTCCAGCCTCACATTAAACATCTCCAATCCAAAGTTAAATCTAGAATTGGCTTCCTATTTCACAACAAAGCATCCTTCACTCATGCTGCCAAACATACCCTCGTAAAACTGACCATCCTACCGATCCTCGACTTCGGCGATGTCATTTACAAAATAGCCTCCAACACCCTACTCAACAAACTGGATGCAGTCTATCACAGTGCCATCCGTTTTGTCACCAAAGCCCCATATACTACCCACCACTGCGACCTGTACGCTCTCGTTGGCTGGCCTTCGCTTCATAATCGTCACCAAACCCACTGGCTCCAGGTAATCTATAAGTCTCTGCTAGGTAAAGCCCCGCCTTATCTCAGCTCACTGGTCACCATAGCAGCACCCACCCGTAGCACGCGCTCCAGCAGGTATATCTCACTGGTCATCCCCAAAGCCAATTCTTCCTTTGGCCACCTCTCCTTCCAGTTCTCTGCTGCCAATGACTGGAACGAACTACAAAAATCTCTGAAACTGGAAACACTTATCTCCCTCACTAACTTTAAGCACCAGCTGTCAGAGCAGCTCACAGATCACTGCACCTGTACATAGCCCATCTATAATTTAGCCCAAACAATTACCCCTTCCCCTACTGTATTTATTTATTTATTTAGCTCCTTTTCACCCCATTAACTCTATTTCTACTTTGCACTTTCTTCTACTACAAATCTACCATTCCAGTGTTTTAATTGCTATATTGTATTTACTTTGCTACATAGACTTTTTTTTGCCTTTACCTCCCTTATCTCACCTCATTTGCTCACATTGTATATAGACTTGTTTTTCTACTGCATCATTGATTGTATGTTTGTTTTACTCCATGTGTAACTCTGTGTTGTTGTATGTTGTCGAACTGCTTTGCTTTATCTTGGCCAGGTCGCAGTTGTAAATGAGAACTTGTTCTCAACTTGCCTACCTGGTTAAATAAAGGTGAAATAAATAATTAAAAAGAAGGTAGAAACTAGGGCCTGTAGGACCTGCCATGTTGAGCTTTTTACTATCAGGGAACAGAGCGGAATAGACCCATTATTATTATTATTACCGAGTGGAATAGACCCATTATTATTATTACCGAGCGGAATAGACCCATTATTATTATTACCGAGCGGAATAGACCCATTATTATTATTATTACCGAGCGGAATAGACCCATTATTATTATTACCGAGCGGAATAGACCCATTATTATTATTATTACCGAGTGGAATAGACCCATTATTATTATTATTACCGAGCGGAATAGACCCATTATTATTATTACCGAGCGGAATAGACCCATTATTATTATTATTACCGAGCGGAATAGACCCATTATTATTATTATTACCGAGCGGAATAGACCCATTATTATTATTATTACCGAGCGGAATAGACCCATTATTATTATTATTACCGAGCGGAATAGACCCATTATTATTATTATTACAGAGCGGAATAGACCCATTATTATTATTACCGAGCGGAATAGACCCATTATTATTATTACCGAGCGGAATAGACCCATTATTATTATTACCGAGCGGAATAGACCCATTATTATTATTACCGAGCGGAATAGACCCATTATTATTATTACCGAGTGGAATAGACCCATTATTATTATTACCGAGTGGAATAGACCCATTATTATTATTACCGAGTGGAATAGACCCATTATTATTATTACCGAGTGGAATAGACCCATTATTATTATTACTGAGTGGATTAGACCCATTATTATTACAGAGTGGAATAGACCCATTATTATTACAGAGTGGAATAGACCCATTATTATTATTACCGAGTGGAATAGACCCATTATTATTATTACCGAGTGGAATAAACCCATTATTATTATTACCGAGTGGAATAGACCCATTATTATTATTACCGAGTGGAATAGACCCATTATTATTATTACCGAGTGGAATAGACCCATTATTATTATTACCGAGTGGAATAGACCCATTATTATTATTACCGAGTGGAATAGACCCATTATTATTATTACTGAGTGGAATAGACCCATTATTATTATTACCGAGTGGAATAGACCCATTATTATTATTACCGAGTGGAATAGACCCATTATTATTATTACCGAGCGGAATAGACACGTTATTATTACCAAGTGGAATAGACCCGTTATTATTACTGAGTAGAATAGACCCAAACCTGTTGAGGACAGACGTTCCGCTAGCGGTTCAATCAAGTTCATATTTATATCCAAAACCAGCTTTTTACATTAGCATGTGATGTTCAGAACTAGCAAACATACCGAATTTACTAAATTACTCATCATAAACGTTGACAAAATACATAAATTATTTAAAGAATTATAGATACAGAACTCCTTTATGCAATCGCTATGTCAGATTTTAAAATAGCTTTCCGGCGAAAGCAAATTTTGCAATATTCTGAGTACATAGCTTAGCCATCACGGGCTAGCTATTTTTACACCCGCCAAGTTCAGAGGGCTCACTAATCTCAGAATTACTATTAGAAAAATGTTATAACCTTGGCTGATCTCTGTCCGAATGCACTTCCAGTACTGCTACTTCCACAACAAATGTTGTTTTTGTTCCAAATAATCCATAGTTATATCTAATACCTCCGTTTTGTTCGTGTGTTCAGGTCACTATCCAAAGGGTAATGCGCGAGCGCATTTCGAGACAAAAAATGTCAAAATGTTCCTTTACTGTACTTAGAAGCATGTTAAACGCTGTTTAAAATAAATGTTTATGGTATTTTTCTCGTAAAATAGCGATAATATTCCAACCGGACAATAGTGTATTCATTCAAACAGAGAAAAGAAAAACTGTAAGTTACTCTGGATAAGAGCATCTGCTAAATTACTCAAATGTAAAAATTGACTTAACCAATAACATACCAAAGAGTTAAAGAGATATTTACATATTTCTGGTCTTAACCAATCACCTACCAGAGAGGCAAAGACATATTTCTGGTCTTTCTCCTGCAGGAAGACGACGATATCAGAGAGAAGCATGGCCGTTACATCTGGAGAGAGAGGAGACAGACCAGAGGTTAAAGGTCAGAGAGAGAGGAGACAGACCAGAGGTTAAAGGTCAGAGAGAGAGGAGACAGACCAGAGGTTAAAGGTCAGAGAGAGAGGAGACAGACCAGAGGTTAAAGGTCAGAGAGAGAGGAGACAGACCAGAGGTTAAAGGTCAGAGAGAGAGGAGACAGACCAGAGGTTAAAGGTCAGAGAGAGGAGACAGACCAGAGGTTAAAGGTCAGAGAGAGGAGACAGACCAGAGGTTAAAGGTCAGGGAAAATACACTTTAAAAGTTACAAATTAAAGCCGTTCAAATGAATATTTTGTAAAGTAAATACACACTACATAAAAAAGATCAATGCAAATTCCTTATTGCAGTGGCTATCACGCAGAAAGAGAGAGCTTGAGATACCATTTATATAAATGGATACTCGATTACGAGAGTCAGCAAATGAGAAAACAGATCGGTGTTTGTGTTCCTCACAGCGGAGGACAACAGAGCGTCTCACTGAAGGGACAGAAAACAGATCGGTGTTTGTGTTCCTCACAGCGGAGGACAACAGAGCGTCTGACTGAAGGGACAGAAAACAGATCGGTGTTTGTGTTCCTCACAGCGGAGGACAACAGAGCGTCTGACTGAAGGGACAGAAAACAGATCGGTGTTTGTGTTCCTCACAGCGGAGGACAACAGATCGGTTGGTGTCCTCCTCACCCTTGAGTCTCCCCTGTGAGTTCTTCAGCTGCAGAGGTCCATCATACAGCAATCTTCTCCCTCTGAGCAGGTCCTCTCTAGCAAACATCTGACCGCTCTTCATCCTCGTAATGGACTTGCTGTCTGTCCGGCCGTAGATGTCCTTCAGCCTCCTCTTCTTCTCATGCTCGTTCACCTAGCAACACCACAATTATTACCGTAGGTCAGTTCACCTAGCAACACGACAATTATTATGATAGGTCAGTTCACCTAGCAACACGACAATTATTACCGTAGGTCAGTTCACCTAGCAACACGACAATTATTATGATAGGTCAGTTCACCTAGCAACACGACAATTATTATGATAGGTCAGCTCACCTTTTATTAATATATTATTATCTTATGTAAACTATTATATTATTATTTTGTATTATTATACTACCTTGCTGTCCACTGCAGTGATGACCTCCTTGACCTGGTATAGAGCATCACTCAGGTCCTCATGGTCCTCCTCATTCTCTGTGGGGAGGGGAGGGTCAACACACACACACACACACACAAAGGAAAGAATGACAGAAAGAGACAAACAAGGTTAATGTCATTCTAGATGAAGCTCCACCATATGGTCAGTATAACAGACAGCCTCCTCCTCCTCCTCTCTTCATTCTAGATGAAGCTCCACCATGTGGTCAGTATAACAGACAGCCTCCTCCTCCTCCTCTCTTCATTCTAGATGAAGCTCCACCATATGGTCAGTATAACACAGACAGCCTCCTCCTCTCTTCATTCTAGATGAAGCTCCACCATATGGTCAGTATTACAGACAGCCTCCTCCTCTCTTCATTCTAGATGAAGCTCCACCATATGGTCAGTATTACAGACAGCCTCCTCCTCCTCCTCTCTTCATTCTAGATGAAGCTCCACCATATGGTCAGTAGAACAGACAGCCTCCTCCTCCTCTCTTCATTCTAGATGAAGCTCCACCATATGGTCAGTAGAACAGACAGCCTCCTCCTCCTCCTCTCTTCATTCTAGATGAAGCTCCACCATGTGGTCAGTATAACAGACAGCCTCCTCCTCCTCCTCTCTTCATTCTAGATGAAGCTCCACCATGTGGTTAGTATAACAGACAGCCTCCTCCTCCTCTCTTCATTCCAACTGGCAGGAGAACTCCACTTAAAGCACCGCTAAGAAGAATTGAGTCCCAAATAGCACCCTATTCCAAATATATAGTGCACTACGTTTCACAAGGGCCAAGTTTTCACACCCCTTGCCTTATTCCACATTTTATTGTTACACCCTGAATTAAAAAATGATTAATTAAGAAAAAAAATTATCACTGGCCTACACACACACACACACACAATACCCCATAATGTCAAATTTGAATAATGTTTTTTAGAAATGAATTAAACATGAAAAGCTGAAATGAATTAAGTCAATAAGTATTCAACCCCTTTGTTGTGGTAATACATGTATTAACAAGTCACATAATTAGTGTCAGGGACTCACTCTGTGTGCAATAAGAGTGTTTTTCATGATTTTAGAATGACTACATCCTCTCTGTACCACACACACATCATATATATATATATATATAAGGTCCCTCAGTCGAGAAGTGAATTTCAAACACAGATTCAACCACAAAGACCAGGGAGAATTTCCACTGCCTTGTGAAGAACGACACCTATTGGTAGATGGGTAAAAATCTAAAAGCAGAAATTGAATATCCCTTTGAGCATAGTGAAGTTATTAATTACACTTTGGATGGTGTATAAATACACCCAGTCTCTACAAAGATACAGGCGTCCTTCCTAACACAGTTGCTGGAGAGGAAGGAAACTGCTCAGGGATTTCACCATGAGGCTAAAAAGTTAAAGTTTAATGGCTGTGATAGGAGAAAACTAAGGATGGATCAACAATATTGTAGTTACTCCACAATACGAACCTAAACACATCCTTTTTGCAACAAGGCACTTCAGTAATAGTGCAAAAAATGTGGCAAAGAACTGAACTATTTATCTTGAATACAAAATGTTATGTTTGGGACAAATCCAACACATCACTGAGTACCACTTCATATTTTCAATCATAGTGGTGGCTGCATCATGTTATGGCTATGCTTGTCATCGGCAAGGACTACAGGAAGTCCAGGATCCAGTTGCAGAGGGAGATGTTGAAATTGGAGTGGGTCCTGGGTGTCTGGAATGATGAAGTTGTGTGTGTCTTGACCAGTGTCTGGGTGTATGTGTGTGTATACAGAGACCACCTCATCTGTCCAGCAGAGGGCAGGACAGAGCTGGGGGCAGTGTGTGTGTGTGTGTGTGTGTGTGTGTGTGTGTGTGTGTGTGTGTGTGTGTGAGAGAGCAGGACAGAGCTGGGGGGGGGGCAGCAGACAAACCTTTGGTATGCTGTAGTATTCTCTGCATCAGGACGGGGTACTTGGTGATCCTCTGGGTGACTAACAGAATGCACTCTGGGATTCCTAACCTCCGCACGATACTGCTGCTCATCTTCCTCTTGAAAAAAAAAAACGTAACAGGAAGACAGAATGACGTAACAGGAAGACAGAATGGATTAGATGGAACAGAATGATGTAACAGGAAGACAGAATGATGTAACAGGAAGACAGAATGACGTAACAGGAAGACAGAATACAGAGATGATATGTGATTTGAGGTGATGTCTAAGGAAAGGGAAAGGGGGATACCTAGTCAGTTGGGGGAAAGGGGGATACCTAGTCAGTTGGACGGGAAAGGGGGATACCTAGTCAGTTGGGGAAAGGGGGGATACCTAGTCAGTTGGAAAGGGAAAGGGGGGATACCTAGTCAGTTGGGGAAAAGGGGGGATACCTAGTCAGTTGGAAAGGGGGGATACCTAGTCAGTTGGAAAGGGGGGATACCTAGTCAGTTGGACAGGGAAAGGGGGATACCTAGTCAGTTGGAAAGGGGGGGATACCTAGTCAGTTGGAAAGGGGGATACCTAGTCAGTTGGAAAGGGGGGATACCTAGTCAGTTGGAAAGGGGGGATACCTAGTCAGTTGGAAAGGGGGGATACCTAGTCAGTTGGAAAGGGGGGATACCTAGTCAGTTGGAAAGGGGGGGATACCTAGTCAGTTGGAAAGGGAAAGGGGGATACCTAGTCAGTTGGACAGGGAAAGGGGGGATACCTAGTCAGTTGGACAGGGAAAGGGGGGATACCTAGTCAGTTGGAAAGGGGGATACCTAGTCAGTTGTACAGGGGGGGATACCTAGTCAGTTGGACAGGGGGGATACCTAGTCAGTTGGAAAGGGGGATACCTAGTCAGTTGGAAAGGGGGGGATACCTAGTCAGTTGGAAAGGGAAGGGGGGATACCTAGTCAGTTGGAAAGGGGGGGATACCTAGTCAGTTGGAAAGGGGGGGATACCTAGTCAGTTGGAAAGGGAAAGGGGGATACCTAGTCAGTTGGAAAGGGAAAGGGGGATACCTAGTCAGTTGGAAAGGGGGGGATAACTAGTCAGTTGGAAAGGGGGATACCTAGTCAGTTGGAAAGGGGGGATACCTAGTCAGTTGGAAAGGGGGGATACCTAGTCAGTTGGAAAGGGGGGGATACCTAGTCAGTTGGAAAGGGGGATACCTAGTCAGTTGGAAAGGGAAAGGGGGGATACCTAGTCAGTTGGACAGGGAAAGGGGGGATACCTAGTCAGTTGGAAAGGGGGGGATACCTAGTCAGTTGGACAGGGGGGGATACCAAGTCAGTTGGACAGGGGGGATACCTAGTCAGTTGGAAAGGGGGGATACCTAGTCAGTTGGAAAGGGGGATACCTAGTCAGTTGGAAAGGGGGGATACCTAGTCAGTTGGAAAGGGGGATACCTAGTCAGTTGGAAAGGGGGGGATACCTAGTCAGTTGGAAAGGGGGGAAACCTAGTCAGTTGGAAAGGGGGGATACCTAGTCAGTTGGAAAAGGAAAGAGGGGATACCTAGTCAGTTGTAAAGGGGGATAACTAGTCAGTTGGAAAGGGGGATAACTAGTCAGTTGGAAAGGGGGGATACCTAGTCAGTTGGAAAGGGGGGATACCTAGTCAGTTGGAAAGGGGGATACCAAGTCAGTTGGAAAGGGGGGATACCTAGTCAGTTGGAAAGGGGGATACCTAGTCAGTTGGAAAGGGGGATACCTAGTCAGTTGGACAGGGGGAATACCTAGTCAGTTGTACAGGGAAAGGGGGGATACCTAGTCAGTTGGACAGGGAAAGGGGGGATACCTAGTCAGTTGGACAGGGAAAGGGGGGATACCTAGTCAGTTGGACAGGGAAAGGGGGGTACCTAGTCAGTTGGACAGGGAAAGGGGGGTACCTAGTCAGTTGGACAGGGAAAGGGGGATACCTAGTCAGTTGGACAGGGAAAGGGGGGATACCTAGTCAGTTGGACAGGGAAAGGGGATACCTAGTCAGTTGGAAAGGGGGGGGATACCTAGTCAGTTGGAAAGGGGGGATACTCAGTTGGGGGAAAGGGGGATACCTAGTCAGTTGGGGGAAAGGGGGATACCTAGTCAGTTGGGGGAAAGGGGGGATACCTAGTCAGTTGGGGGAAAGGGGGGATACCTAGTCAGTTGGAAAGGGGGATACCTAGTCAGTTGTAAAGGGGGATACCTAGTCAGTTGGAAAGGGGGGATACCTAGTCAGTTGGAAAGGGGGGGATACCTAGTCAGTTGGAAAGGGGGATACCTAGTCAGTTGGAAAGGGGGGATACCTAGTCAGTTGGACAGGGGGATACCTAGTCAGTTGGAAAGGGGGGATACCTAGTCAGTTGGAAAGGGGGGGATACCTAGTCAGTTGGACAGGGGATACCTAGTCAGTTGGACAGGGGGATACCAAGTCAGTTGGAAAGGGGGGATACCTAGTCAGTTGGAAAGGGGGATACCTAGTCAGTTGGAAAGGGGGATACCTAGTCAGTTGGACAGGGAAAAGGGGGGATACCTAGTCAGTTGGACAGGGAAAGGGGGATACCTAGTCAGTTGGACAGGGAAAGGGGGATACCTAGTCAGTTGGACAGGGAAAGGGGGGTACCTAGTCAGTTGGACAGGGAAAGGGGGGATACCTAGTCAGTTGGACGGGAAAGGGGGGGATACCTAGTCAGTTGGACAGGGAAAGGGGGGATACCTAGTCAGTTGGGAAAGGGGGGATACCTAGTCAGTTGGGGGAAAGGGGGGATACCTAGTCAGTTGGGGGAAAGGGGGATACCTAGTCAGTTGGGGAAAGGGGGGATACCTAGTCAGTTGGGGGAAAGGGGGATACCTAGTCAGTTGGGGGAAAGGGGGGATACCTAGTCAGTTGGGGGAAAGGGGGGATACCTAGTCAGTTGGGGGAAAGGGGGATACCTAGTCAGTTGGGGGAAAGGGGGGATACCTAGTCAGTTGGGGGAAAGGGGGGATACCTAGTCAGTTGGGGGAAAGGGGGTACCTAGTCAGTTGGGGGAAAGGGGGGATACCTAGTCAGTTGTAAAGGGAAAGGGGGGATACCTAGTCAGTTGTAAAGGGAAAGGGGGATACCTAGTCAGTTGGAAAGGGGGGGATACCTAGTCAGTTGGAAAGGGGGGATACCTAGTCAGTTGGAAAGGGGGGATACCTAGTCAGTTGGACAGGGAAAGGGGGGATACCTAGTCAGTTGGAAAGGGGGGATACCTATTCAGTTGGAAAGGGAAAGGGGGATACCTAGTCAGTTGGAAAGGGAAAGGGGCGATACCTAGTCAGTTGGACAGGGAAAGGGGGGATACCTAGTCAGTTGGACAGGGGGATACCTAGTCAGTTGGACAGGGGGGATACCTAGTGAGTTGGAAAGGGGATACCTAGTCAGTTGGAAAGGGGGGATACCTAGTCAGTTGGACAGGGAAAGGGGGATACCTAGTCAGTTGGGGGAAAGGGGGGATACCTAGTCAGTTGGGGGAAAAGGGGGGTACCTAGTCAGTTGGGGAAAGGGGGGATACCTAGTCAGTTGGACAGGGAAAGGGGGATACCTAGTCAGTTGGAAAGGGGGGGATACCTATTCAGTTGGAAAGGGAAAGGGGGGATACCTAGTCAGTTGGAAAGGGGGGGATACCTAGTCAGTTGGAAAGGGAAAGGGGCGATACCTAGTCAGTTGGACAGGGAAAGGGGGGATACCTAGTCAGTTGGACAGGGGGGGATACCTAGTCAGTTGGACAGGGGGGATACCTAGTGAGTTGGAAAGGGGGATACCTAGTCAGTTGGAAAGGGGGGATACCTAGTCAGTTGGACAGGGAAAGGGGGATACCTAGTCAGTTGGGGGAAAGGGGGGTACCTAGTCAGTTGGGGGAAAGGGGGGATACCTAGTCAGTTGGAAAGGGGGATACCTATTCAGTTGGAAAGGGAAAGGGGGATACCTAGTCAGTTGGGGAAAGGGGGGATACCTAGTCAGTTGGAAAGGGAAAGGGGCGATACCTAGTCAGTTGGACAGGGAAAGGGGGATACCTAGTCAGTTGGACAGGGGGGATACCTAGTCAGTTGGACAGGGGGGATACCTAGTGAGTTGGAAAGGGGGATACCTAGTCAGTTGGAAAGGGGGGGATACCTAGTCAGTTGGACAGGGAAAGGGGGGATACCTAGTCAGTTGGGGGAAAGGGGGATACCTAGTCAGTTGGGGGAAAAGGGGGGATACCTAGTCAGTTGGGGGAAAGGGGGGATACCTAGTCAGTTGGGGGGAAAGGGGGATACCTAGTCAGTTGGGGAAAGGGGGGATACCTAGTCAGTTGGGGGAAAGGGGGATACCTAGTCAGTTGAAGGGAAAGGGGGGATACCTAGTCAGTTGTAAAGGGAAAGGGGGATACCTAGTCAGTTGTAAAGGGAAAGGGGGGATACCTAGTCAGTTGTAAAGGGAAAGGGGGGATACCTAGTCAGTTGTAAAGGGAAAGGGGGGATACCTAGTCAGTTGGAAAGGGGGGATACCTAGTCAGTTGGAAAGGGGGGATACCTAGTCAGTTGGAAAGGGGGGATACCTAGTCAGTTGGACAGGGAAAGGGGGGATACCTAGTCAGTTGGAAAGGGGGGATACCTATTCAGTTGGAAAGGGAAAGGGGGATACCTAGTCAGTTGGAAAGGGGGGGATACCTAGTCAGTTGGAAAGGGAAAGGGGCGATACCTAGTCAGTTGGACAGGGAAAGGGGGGATACCTAGTCAGTTGGACAGGGGGGATACCTAGTCAGTTGGACAGGGGGGATACCTAGTCAGTTGGACAGGGGGATACCTAGTCAGTTGGAAAGGGGGGATACCTAGTCAGTTGGACAGGGAAAGGGGGGATACCTAGTCAGTTGGACAGGGAAAGGGGGGTACCTAGTCAGTTGGAAAGGAGGATACCTAGTCAGTTGGAAAGGGGGATAACAAGTCAGTTGGAAAGGGGGATACCAAGTCAGTTGGAAAGGGGGGATACCTAGTCAGTTGGACAGGGAAAGGGGGATACCTAGTCAGTTGGACAGGGAAAGGGGGGTACCTAGTCAGTTGGACAGGGAAAGGGGGGTACCTAGTCAGTTGGACAGGGAAAAGGGGGATACCTAGTCAGTTGGACAGGGAAAGGGGGGGATACCTAGTCAGTTGGACAGGGAAAGGGGGATACCTAGTCAGTTGGACAGGGAAAGGGGGTACCTAGTCAGTTGGACAGGATAAGGGGGGATACCTAGTCAGTTGGACAGGGAAAAGGGGGGATACCTAGTCAGTTGGAAAGGGGGATACCTAGTCAGTTGGAAAGGGGGGATACCTAGTCAGTTGGAAAAGGGGATACCAAGTCAGTTGGAAAGGGGGGATACATAGTCAGTTGGAAAGGGGGGGATACCTAGTCAGTTGGACAGGGAAAGGGGGGATACCTAGTCAGTTGGAAAGGGAAAGGGGGATACCTAGTCAGTTGGAAAGGGAAAGGGGGGTACCTAGTCAGTTGGACAGGGAAAGGGGGATACCTAGTCAGTTGGACAGGGAAAGGGGGATACCTAGTCAGTTGGACAGGGAAAGGGGGATACCTAGTCAGTTGGACAGGGAAAGGGGGGATACCTAGTCAGTTGGACAGGAAAGGGGGGATACCTAGTCAGTTGGACAGGGAAAGGGGGGATACCTAGTCAGTTGGACAGGGAAAGGGGGGATACCTAGTCAGTTGGACAGGGAAAGGGGGATACCTAGTCAGTTGGAAAGGGGGGGATACCTAGTCAGTTGGAAAGGGGGGATACCTAGTCAGTTGGAAAGGGGGGATACCTAGTCAGTTGGAAAGGGGGGATACCTAGTCAGTTGGAAAGGGGGATACCTAGTCAGTTGGAAAGGGGGATACCTAGTCAGTTGGAAAGGGGGGATACCTAGTCAGTTGGAAAGGGGGGATACCTAGTCATTTGGAAACGGGGGATACCTAGTCAGTTGGAAAGGGGGATATCTAGTCAGTTGGAAAGGGGGATACCTATTCAGTTGGAAAGGGGGGGATACCTAGTCAGTTGGAAAGGGGGATACCTAGTCAGTTGGAAAGGGGGGATACCTAGTCAGTTGGAAAGGGGGATACCTAGTCAGTTGGAAAGGGGGGATACCTAGTCAGTTGGAATGGCGGGATACCTAGTCAGTTGGAAAGGGAGAGGGGGGATACCTAGTCAGTTGGAAAGGGAAAGGGGGATACCTCGTCAGTTGTAAAGGGGGGATAACTAGTCAGTTGGAAAGGGGGGGATACCTAGTCAGTTGGAAAGGGGGATACCTAGTCAGTTGGAAAGGGGGGAGACCTAGTCAGTTGGAAAGGGGGGATACCTAGTCAGTTGGAAAGGGGGATACCTAGTCAGTTGGAAAGGGGGGATACCTAGTCAGTTGGACAGGGAAAGGGGGAATACCTAGTCAGTTGGACAGGGAAAGGGGGGGTACCTAGTCAGTTGGACAGGGAAAGGGGGGATACCTAGTCAGTTGGACAGGGAAAGGGGGATACCTAGTCAGTTGGACAGGGAAAGGGGATACCTAGTCAGTTGGAAAGGGGGGGATACCTAGTCAGTTGTAAAGGGGGGATACCTAGTCAGTTGGAAAGGGGGGATACCTAGTCAGTTGGAAAGGGGGGATACCTAGTCAGTTGTAAAGGGGGGATACCTAGTCAGTTGGAAAGGGGGATACCTAGTCAGTTGGAAAGGGGGATACCTATTCAGTTGGAAAGGGGGATACCTAGTCAGTTGGAAAGGGGGGATACCTAGTCAGTTGGAAAGGGGGATACCTAGTCAGTTGGAAAGGGGGGATACCTAGTCAGTTGGAAAGGCGGGATACCTAGTCAGTTGGAAAGGGAAAGGGGGGATACCTAGTCAGTTGGAAAGGGAAAGGGGGATACCTCGTCAGTTGTAAAGGGGGGATAACTAGTCAGTTGGAAAGGGGGGATACCTAGTCAGTTGGAAAGGAGGGATACCTAGTCAGTTGGAAAGGGGGGGATACCTAGTCAGTTGGAAACGGGGGATACCTAGTCAGTTGGAAAGGGGGGATATCTAGTCAGTTGGAAAGGGGGATACCTATTCAGTTGGAAAGGGGGGATACCTAGTCAGTTGGAAAGGGGGGATACCTAGTCAGTTGGAAAGGGGGGGATACCTAGTCAGTTGGAAAGGGGGGATACCTAGTCAGTTGGAAAGGGGGGATACCTAGTCAGTTGGACAGGGAAAGGGGGATACCTAGTCAGTTGGAAAGGGGGGATACCTATTCAGTTGGAAAGGGAAAGGGGGGATACCTAGTCAGTTGGAAAGGGGGGGATACCTAGTCAGTTGGAAAGGGAAAGGGGCGATACCTAGTCAGTTGGACAGGGAAAGGGGGGATACCTAGTCAGTTGGACAGGGAAAGGGGGATACCTAGTCAGTTGGACAGGGGGGATACCTAGTCAGTTGGACAGGGGGGATACCCAGTGAGTTGGAAAGGGGGATACCTAGTCAGTTGGAAAGGGGGATACCTAGTCAGTTGGACAGGGAAAGGGGGATACCTAGTCAGTTGGGGGGAAAGGGGGGTACCTAGTCAGTTGGGGGAAAGGGGGGTACCTAGTCAGTTGGGGAAAGGGGGGGATACCTAGTCAGTTGGACAGGGAAAGGGGGGATACCTAGTCAGTTGGAAAGGGGGGATACCTATTCAGTTGGAAAGGGAAAGGGGGATACCTAGTCAGTTGGAAAGGGGGGATACCTAGTCAGTTGGAAAGGGAAAGGGGCGATACCTAGTCAGTTGGACAGGGAAAGGGGGGGATACCTAGTCAGTTGGACAGGGGGGATACCTAGTCAGTTGGACAGGGGGGATACCTAGTGAGTTGGAAAGGGGGATACCTAGTCAGTTGGAAAGGGGGGATACCTAGTCAGTTGGACAGGGAAAGGGGGGATACCTAGTCAGTTGGGGGAAAGGGGGTACCTAGTCAGTTGGGGGAAAGGGGGGATACCTAGTCAGTTGGGGGAAAGGGGGATACCTAGTCAGTTGGGGGAAAGGGGGGATACCTAGTCAGTTGGGGGAAAGGGGGGATACCTAGTCAGTTGGGGAAAGGGGGGATACCTAGTCAGTTGGGGGAAAGGGGGGATACCTAGTCAGTTGGGGGAAAGGGGGGATACCTAGTCAGTTGTAAAGGGAAAGGGGGATACCTAGTCAGTTGTAAAGGGAAAGGGGGGATACCTAGTCAGTTGAAGGAAAGGGGGATACCTAGTCAGTTGTAAAGGGAAAGGGGGGATACCTAGTCAGTTGGAAAGGGGGGATACCTAGTCAGTTGGAAAGGGGGGATACCTAGTCAGTTGGAAAGGGGGGGATACCTAGTCAGTTGGACAGGGAAAGGGGGGATACCTAGTCAGTTGGAAAGGGGGGGATACCTATTCAGTTGGAAAGGGAAAGGGGGATACCTAGTCAGTTGGAAAGGGGGGATACCTAGTCAGTTGGAAAGGGAAAGGGGCGATACCTAGTCAGTTGGACAGGGAAAGGGGGGATACCTAGTCAGTTGGACAGGGGGGGATACCTAGTCAGTTGGACAGGGGGGATACCTAGTGAGTTGGAAAGGGGATACCTAGTCAGTTGGAAAGGGGGGATACCTAGTCAGTTGGACAGGGAAAGGGGGGATACCTAGTCAGTTGGACAGGGAAAGGGGGGTACCTAGTCAGTTGGAAAGGAGGATACCTAGTCAGTTGGAAAGGGGGATAACAAGTCAGTTGGAAAGGGGGATACCAAGTCAGTTGGAAAGGGGGGATACCTAGTCAGTTGGACAGGGAAAGGGGGGATACCTAGTCAGTTGGACAGGGAAAGGGGGTACCTAGTCAGTTGGACAGGGAAAGGGGGGTACCTAGTCAGTTGGACAGGGAAAAGGGGGATACCTAGTCAGTTGGACAGGGAAAGGGGGATACCTAGTCAGTTGGACAGGGAAAGGGGGGATACCTAGTCAGTTGGACAGGGAAAGGGGGTACCTAGTCAGTTGGACAGGATAAGGGGGGATACCTAGTCAGTTGGACAGGATAAGGGGGATACCTAGTCAGTTGGACAGGGAAAAGGGGGATACCTAGTCAGTTGGAAAAGGGGATACCAAGTCAGTTGGAAAGGGGGGATACATAGTCAGTTGGACAGGGAAAGGGGGGATACCTAGTCAGTTGGAAAGGGAAAGGGGGGATACCTAGTCAGTTGGAAAGGGAAAGGGGGGATACCTAGTCAGTTGGAAAGGGAAAGGGGGGTACCTAGTCAGTTGGACAGGGAAAGGGGGATACCTAGTCAGTTGGACAGGAAAGGGGGATACCTAGTCAGTTGGACAGGGAAAGGGGGATACCTAGTCAGTTGGACAGGGAAAGGGGGGATACCTAGTCAGTTGGACAGGGAAAGGGGGATACCTAGTCAGTTGGACAGGGAAAGGGGGGATACCTAGTCAGTTGGACAGGGAAAGGGGGATACCTAGTCAGTTGGACAGGGAAAGGGGGATACCTAGTCAGTTGGAAAGGGGGGATACCTAGTCAGTTGGAAAGGGGGGATACCTAGTCAGTTGGAAAGGGGGGATACCTAGTCAGTTGGAAAGGGGGGATACCTAGTCAGTTGGAAAGGGGGGATACCTAGTCAGTTGGAAAGGGGGATACCTAGTCATTTGGAAACGGGGGGATACCTAGTCAGTTGGAAAGGGGGGATATCTAGTCAGTTGGAAAGGGGGATACCTATTCAGTTGGAAAGGGGGGATACCTAGTCAGTTGGAAAGGGGGGATACCTAGTCAGTTGGAAAGGGGGGATACCTAGTCAGTTGGAAAGGGGGATACCTAGTCAGTTGGAAAGGGGGGATACCTAGTCAGTTGGAATGGCGGGATACCTAGTCAGTTGGAAAGGGAGAGGGGGGATACCTAGTCAGTTGGAAAGGGAAAGGGGGATACCTCGTCAGTTGTAAAGGGGGGATAACTAGTCAGTTGGAAAGGGGGGATACCTAGTCAGTTGGAAAGGGGGATACCTAGTCAGTTGGAAAGGGGGGATACCTAGTCAGTTGGAAAGGGGGGATACCTAGTCAGTTGGACAGGGAAAGGGGGATACCTAGTCAGTTGGACAGGAAAGGGGGGTACCTAGTCAGTTGGACAGGAAAGGGGGGTACCTAGTCAGTTGGACAGGGAAAGGGGGGATACCTAGTCAGTTGGACAGGGAAAGGGGGATACCTAGTCAGTTGGACAGGGAAAGGGGGATACCTAGTCAGTTGGAAAAGGGGGATACCTAGTCAGTTGTAAAGGGGGGATACCTAGTCAGTTGGAAAGGGGGATACCTAGTCAGTTGGAAAGGGGGATACCTATTCAGTTGGAAAGGGGGGATACCTAGTCAGTTGGAAAGGGGGATACCTAGTCAGTTGGAAAGGGGGGATACCTAGTCAGTTGGAAAGGGGGGATACCTAGTCAGTTGGAAAGGGGGGATACCTAGTCAGTTGGAAAGGCGGGATACCTAGTCAGTTGGAAAGGGAAAGGGGGGATACCTAGTCAGTTGGAAAGGGAAAGGGGATACCTCGTCAGTTGTAAAGGGGATAACTAGTCAGTTGGAAAGGGGGATACCTAGTCAGTTGGAAAGGGGGGGATACCTAGTCAGTTGGAAAGGGGGGATACCTAGTCAGTTGGAAACGGGGGATACCTAGTCAGTTGGAAAGGGGGGATATCTATTCAGTTGGAAAGGGGGGATACCTAGTCAGTTGGAAAGGGGGGATACCTAGTCAGTTGGAAAGGGGGGATACCTAGTCAGTTGGAAAGGGGGGATACCTAGTCAGTTGGAAAGGCGGGATACCTAGTCAGTTGGAAAGGGAAAGGGGGGATACCTAGTCAGTTGGAAAGGGAAAGGGGGATACCTCGTCAGTTGTAAAGGGGGATAACTAGTCAGTTGGAAAGGGGGGATACCTAGTCAGTTGGAAAGGGAAAGGGGGGATACCTAGTCAGTTGTAAAGGGGGGATACCTAGTCAGTTGGAAAGGGGGGATACCTAGTCAGTTGGAAAGGGGGATAACTAGTCAGTTGGAAAGGGGGATACCTAGTCAGTTGGAAAGGGGGAGACCTAGTCAGTTGGAAAAGGGGGGATACCTAGTCAGTTGGACAGGGAAAGGGGGGATACCTAGTCAGTTGGACAGGGAAAGGGGGGTACCTAGTCAGTTGGACAGGGAAAGGGGGATACCTAGTCAGTTGGACAGGGAAAGGGGGATACCTAGTCAGTTGTAAAGGGGGATACCTAGTCAGTTGTAAAGGGGGATACCTAGTCAGTTGTAAAGGGGGGATACCTAGTCAGTTGGAAAGGGGGGATACCTATTCAGTTGGAAAGGGGGATACCTATTCAGTTGGAAAGGGGGGATACCTAGTCAGTTGGAAAGGGGGGATACCTAGTCAGTTGGAAAGGGGGGATACCTAGTCAGTTGGAAAGGCGGGATACCTAGTCAGTTGGAAAGGGAAAGGGGGATACCTAGTCAGTTGGAAAGGGAAAGGGGGATACCTCGTCAGTTGTAAAGGGGGATAACTAGTCAGTTGGAAAGGGGGATACCTAGTCAGTTGGAAAGGGGGGAGACCTAGTCAGTTGGAAAGGGGGGATACCTAGTCAGTTGGAAAGGGGATACCTAGTCAGTTGGAAAGGGGGGATACCTAGTCAGTTGGACAGGGAAAGGGGGATACCTAGTCAGTTGGACAGGGAAAGGGGGGTACCTAGTCAGTTGGACAGGGAAAGGGGGGATACCTAGTCAGTTGGACAGGGAAAGGGGGATACCTAGTCAGTTGGACAGGGAAAGGGGGATACCTAGTCAGTTGGAAAGGGGGGGATACCTAGTCAGTTGGAAAGGGGGGATACCTAGTCAGTTGAAAAGGGGGGATACCTAGTCAGTTGAAAAGGGAAAGGGGGATACCTAGTCAGTTGGAAAGGGGGGGATACCTAGTCTGTTGGAAAGGGGGGATACCTAGTCTGTTGGAAAGGGGGGATACCTAGTCAGTTGGAAAGGGGGATACCTAGTCAGTTGGAAAGGGGGATACCTAGTCAGTTGGAAAGGGGGGATACCTAGTCAGTTGGAAAGGGGGGATACCTAGTCAGTTGGAGGGAAAGGGGGGATACCTAGTCAGTTGGAAAGGGGGATACCTAGTCAGTTGGAAAGGGGGGATACCTAGTCAGTTGGAAAGGGAAAGGGGGGATACCTAGTCAGTTGGAAAGGGGGATACCTAGTCAGTTGGAAAGGGGGGATACCTAGTCAGTTGGAAAGGGAAAGGGGGGATACCTAGTCAGTTGTAAAGGGGGATACCTAGTCAGTTGTAAAGGGGGATACCTAGTCAGTTGTATAGGGAAAGGGGGATACCTAGTCAGTTGGAAAGGGGATACCTAGTCAGTTGGAAAGGGAAAGGGGGATACCTAGTCAGTTGGAAAGGGGGATACCTAGTCAGTTGTAAAGGGGGATACCTAGTCAGTTGTAAAGGGGATACCTAGTCAGTTGGAAAGGGGGATACCTAGTCAGTTGGAAAGGGGGATACCTAGTCAGTTGGAAAGGGGGGATACCTAGTCAGTTGGAAAGGGGGATACCTAGTCAGTTGGAAAGGGGGGATACCTAGTCAGTTGGAAAGGGGGATACCTAGTCAGTTGGACAGGAAAGGGGGATACCTAGTCAGTTGGACAGGGAAAGGGGGGATACCTAGTCAGTTGGAAAGGGAGGATACCTAGTCAGTTGGAAAGGGAAAGGGGGATACCTAGTCAGTTGGAAAGGGAAGGGGGATACCTAGTCAGTTGTAAAGGGGGATAACTAGTCAGTTGTAAAGGGGGATAACTAGTCAGTTGTAAAGGGGGATAACTAGTCAGTTGGAAAGGGGGATACCTAGTCAGTTGGAAAGGGGGGATACCTAGTTAGTTGGAAAGGGGGGATACCTAGTCAGTTGGAAAGGGGGGATACCTAGTCAGTTGGAAAGGGGGATACCAAGTCAGTTGGAAAGGGGGGGATACCTAGTCAGTTGGACAGGGAAAGGGGGGATACCTAGTCAGTTGGACGGGGAAAGGGGGATACCTAGTCAGTTGGAAAGGGGGATACCTAGTCAGTTGGAAAGGGGGATACCTAGTCAGTTGGAAAGGGGGATACCTAGTCAGTTGGAAAGGGGGGATACCTAGTCAGTTGGAAAGGGGGGATACCTAGTCAGTTGGAAAGGGGGGATACCTAGTCAGTTGGACAGGGAAAGGGGGATACCTAGTCAGTTGGACAGGGAAAGGGGGGATACCTAGTCAGATGGACAGGGAAAGGGGGGATACCTAGTCAGTTGGACAGGGAAAGGGGGGATACCTAGTCAGTTGGACAGGGAAAGGGGTGTACCTAGTCAGTTGGACGGGAAAGGGGGATACCTAGTCAGTTGGAAAGGGGGATACCTAGTCAGTTGGAAAGGGGGGATACCTAGTCAGTTGGAAAGGGGATACCAAGTCAGTTGGAAAGGGGGGATAGCTAGTCAGTTGGACAGGGAATTGGGGGATACCTAGTCAGTTGGACAGGGAAAGGGGGGATACCTAGTCAGTTGGAAAGGGAGGATACCTAGTCAGTTGGAAAGGGAAAGGGGGATACCTAGTCAGTTGGAAAGGGAGGATACCTAGTCAGTTGGAAAGGGAGGATACCTAGTCAGTTGGAAAGGGAAAGGGGGGATACCTAGTCAGTTGGAATGGGGGATACCTAGTCAGTTGTAAAGGGGGATAACTAGTCAGTTGGAAAGGGGGATACCTAGTCAGTTGGAAAGGGGGGATACCTAGTCAGTTGGAAAGGGGGGATACCTAGTCAGTTGGAAAGGGGGGATACCTAGTCATTTGGAAACGGGGGATACCTAGTCAGTTGGAAAGGGGGGATATCTAGTCAGTTGGAAAGGGGGGGATACCTATTCAGTTGGAAAGGGGGGGATACCTAGTCAGTTGGAAAGGGGGGAAACCTAGTCAGTTGGAAAGGGGGGATACCTAGTCAGTTGGAAAGGGGGGATACCTAGTCAGTTGGAAAGGGGGGATACCTAGTCAGTTGGAATGGCGGGATACCTAGTCAGTTGGAAAGGGAGAGGGGGGATACCTAGTCAGTTGGAAAGGGAAAGGGGGATACCTCGTCAGTTGTAAAGGGGGATAACTAGTCAGTTGGAAAGGGGGGATACCTAGTCAGTTGGAAAGGGGGATACCTAGTCAGTTGGAAAGGGGGGAGACCTAGTCAGTTGGAAAGGGGGGATACCTAGTCAGTTGGAAAGGGGGATACCTAGTCAGTTGGAAAGGGGGGATACCTAGTCAGTTGGACAGGGAAAGGGGGGATACCTAGTCAGTTGGAAAGGGAAAGGGGGATACCTCGTCAGTTGTAAAGGGGATAACTAGTCAGTTGGAAAGGGGGGATACCTAGTCAGTTGGAAAGGGGGGAGACCTAGTCAGTTGGAAAGGGGGGATACCTAGTCAGTTGGAAAGGGGGATACCTAGTCAGTTGGAAAGGGGGATACCTAGTCAGTTGGAAAGGGGGGATACCTAGTCAGTTGGACAGGGAAAGGGGGGATACCTAGTCAGTTGGACAGGGAAAGGGGGGTACCTAGTCAGTTGGACAGGGAAAGGGGGGATACCTAGTCAGTTGGACAGGGAAAAGGGGATACCTAGTCAGTTGGACAGGGAAAGGGGGATACCTAGTCAGTTGGAAAGGGGGGATACCTAGTCAGTTGGAAAGGGGGGATACCTAGTCAGTTGAAAAGGGGGGATACCTAGTCAGTTGAAAAGGGAAAGGGGGGATACCTAGTCAGTTGGAAAGGGGGGATACCTAGTCAGTTGGAAAGGGGGGGATACCTAGTCTGTTGGAAAGGGGGGATACCTAGTCAGTTGGAAAGGGGGATACCTAGTCAGTTGGAAAGGGGGGATACCTAGTCAGTTGGAAAGGGGGGATACCTAGTCAGTTGGAAGGGAAAAGGGGGATACCTAGTCAGTTGGAAAGGGGGATACCTAGTCAGTTGGAAAGGGGGGATACCTAGTCAGTTGGAAAGGGAAAGGGGGGATACCTAGTCAGTTGGAAAGGGGGATACCTAGTCAGTTGGAAAGGGGGGATACCTAGTCAGTTGGAAAGGGAAAGGGGGGATACCTAGTCAGTTGGAAAGGGGGATACCTAGTCAGTTGTAAAGGGGGATACCTAGTCAGTTGGAAAGGGGGGATACCTAGTCAGTTGGAAAGGGAAAGGGGGATACCTAGTCAGTTGGAAAGGGGGATACCTAGTCAGTTGGAAAGGGGGATACCTAGTCAGTTGGAAAGGGGGATACCTAGTCAGTTGGAAAGGGGGATACCTAGTCAGTTGGAAAGGGGGGATACCTAGTCAGTTGGAAAGGGGGATACATAGTCAGTTGGAAAGGGGGATACCTAGTCAGTTGGAAAGGGGGATACCTAGTCAGTTGGAAAGGGGGATACCTAGTCAGTTGGAAAGGGGGGATACCTAGTCAGTTGGAAAGGGGGGATACCTAGTCAGTTGGAAAGGGGGGATACCTAGTCAGTTGGACAGGGAAAGGGGGGATACCTAGTCAGTTGGAAAGGGAGGATACCTAGTCAGTTGGAAAGGGAAAGGGGGGATACCTAGTCAGTTGGAAAGGGGGATACCTAGTCAGTTGTAAAGGGGGATAACTAGTCAGTTGTAAAGGGGATAACTAGTCAGTTGGAAAGGGGGATACCTAGTCAGTTGGAAAGGGGGGATACCTAGTTAGTTGGAAAGGGGGGATACCTAGTTAGTTGGAAAGGGGGATACCTAGTCAGTTGGAAAGGGGGATACCTAGTCAGTTGGAAAGGGGGATACCAAGTCAGTTGGAAAGGGGGGATACCTAGTCAGTTGGACAGGGAAAGGGGGGATACCTAGTCAGTTGGACGGGGAAAGGGGGATACCTAGTCAGTTGGAAAGGGGGATACCTAGTCAGTTGGAAAGGGGGGATACCTAGTCAGTTGGAAAGGGGGATACCTAGTCAGTTGGAAAGGGGGGATACCTAGTCAGTTGGAAAGGGGGGGATACCTAGTCAGTTGGAAAGGGGGGATACCTAGTCAGTTGGACGGGAAAGGGGGGATACCTAGTCAGTTGGACAGGGAAAGGGGGGATACCTAGTCAGATGGACAGGGAAAGGGGGGATACCTAGTCAGTTGGACAGGGAAAGGGGGGATACCTAGTCAGTTGGACAGGGAAAGGGGTGTACCTAGTCAGTTGGACAGGGAAAGGGGGGATACCTAGTCAGTTGGAAAGGGGGATACCTAGTCAGTTGGAAAGGGGGGATACCTAGTCAGTTGGAAAGGGGGATACCAAGTCAGTTGGAAAGGGGGGATAGCTAGTCAGTTGGACAGGGAATTGGGGGATACCTAGTCAGTTGGACAGGGAAAGGGGGGATACCTAGTCAGTTGGAAAGGGAGGATACCTAGTCAGTTGGAAAGGGAAAGGGGGGATACCTAGTCAGTTGGAAAGGGAGGATACCTAGTCAGTTGGAAAGGGAGGATACCTAGTCAGTTGGAAAGGGAAAGGGGGGATACCTAGTCAGTTGGAAAGGGGTAGTAGTTTAAAGGGGGATACCTAGTCAGTTGGAATGGGGGATACCTAGTCAGTTGTAAAGGGGGATAACTAGTCAGTTGGAAAGGGGGATACCTAGTCAGTTGGAAAGGGGGGATACCTAGTCAGTTGGAAAGGGGGGATACCTAGTCATTTGGAAACGGGGGATACCTAGTCAGTTGGAAAGGGGGGCATATCTAGTCAGTTGGAAAGGGGGATACCTATTCAGTTGGAAAGGGGGGATACCTAGTCAGTTGGAAAGGGGGGATACCTAGTCAGTTGGAAAGGGGGGATACCTAGTCAGTTGGAAAGGGGGGATACCTAGTCAGTTGGAAAGGGGGGATACCTAGTCAGTTGGAATGGCGGGATACCTAGTCAGTTGGAAAGGGAGAGGGGGGATACCTAGTCAGTTGGAAAGGGAAAGGGGATACCTCGTCAGTTGTAAAGGGGGATAACTAGTCAGTTGGAAAGGGGGGATACCTAGTCAGTTGGAAAGGGGGATACCTAGTCAGTTGGAAAGGGGGATACCTAGTCAGTTGGAAAGGGGGGAGACCTAGTCAGTTGGAAAGGGGGATACCTAGTCAGTTGGAAAGGGGGATACCTAGTCAGTTGGAAAGGGGGGATACCTAGTCAGTTGGACAGGGAAAGGGGGGATACCTAGTCAGTTGGACAGGGAAAGGGGGGTACCTAGTCAGTTGGACAGGGAAAGGGGGGATACCTAGTCAGTTGGACAGGGAAAGGGGGATACCTAGTCAGTTGGACAGGGAAAGGGGGATACCTAGTCAGTTGGAAAGGGGGGGATACCTAGTCAGTTGTAAAGGGGGGATACCTAGTCAGTTGGAAAGGGGGATACCTAGTCAGTTGGAAAGGGGGATACCTATTCAGTTGGAAAGGGGGGATACCTAGTCAGTTGGAAAGGGGGGATACCTAGTCAGTTGGAAAGGGGGGATACCTAGTCAGTTGGAAAGGGGGGATACCTAGTCAGTTGGAAAGGGGGGGATACCTAGTCAGTTGGAAAGGCGGGATACCTAGTCAGTTGGAAAGGGAAAGGGGGATACCTAGTCAGTTGGAAAGGGAAAAGGGGGATACCTCGTCAGTTGTAAAGGGGGATAACTAGTCAGTTGGAAAGGGGGGATACCTAGTCAGTTGGAAAGGGGGGATACCTAGTCAGTTGGAAAGGGGGGGATACCTAGTCAGTTGGAAACGGGGGATACCTAGTCAGTTGGAAAGGGGGGATATCTAGTCAGTTGGAAAGGGGGATACCTATTCAGTTGGAAAGGGGGGATACCTAGTCAGTTGGAAAGGGGGGATACCTAGTCAGTTGGAAAGGGGGGATACCTAGTCAGTTGGAAAGGGGGGATACCTAGTCAGTTGGAAAGGGGGGATACCTAGTCAGTTGGAAAGGGGGGATACCTAGTCAGTTGGAATGGCGGGATACCTAGTCAGTTGGAAAGGGAAAGGGGGGATACCTAGTCAGTTGGAAAGGGAAAGGGGGATACCTCGTCAGTTGTAAAGGGGGATAACTAGTCAGTTCGAAATCGGGGATACCTAGTCAGTTGGAAAGGGGGGAGACCTAGTCAGTTGGAAAGGGGGGATACCTAGTCAGTTGGAAAGGGGGGATACCTAGTCAGTTGGACAGGGAAAGGGGGGATACCTAGTCAGTTGGACAGGGAAAGGGGGGTACCTAGTCAGTTGGACAGGGAAAGGGGGGATACCTAGTCAGTTGGACAGGGAAAGGGGGATACCTAGTCAGTTGGAAAGGGGGGATACCTAGTCAGTTGAAAAGGGAAAGGGGGGATACCTAGTCAGTTGGAAAGGGGGGGATACCTAGTCAGTTGGAAAGGGGGGATACCTAGTCAGTTGGAAAGGGGGGGATACCTAGTCAGTTGGAAAGGGGGATACCTAGTCAGTTGGAAAGGGGGGATACCTAGTCAGTTGGACAGGGAAAGGGGGGATACCTAGTCAGTTGGAAAGGGGGGATACCTAGTCAGTTGGAAAGGGGGGATACCTAGTCAGTTGGAAAGGGAAAGGGGGATACCTAGTCAGTTGGAAAGGGGGATACCTAGTCAGTTGGAAAGGGGGGATACCTAGTCAGTTGGAAAGGGAAAGGGGGATACCTAGTCAGTTGGAAAGGGGGATACCTAGTCAGTTGGAAAGGGGGGATACCTAGTCAGTTGTAAAGGGGGGATACCTAGTCAGTTGGAAAGGGGGATACCTAGTCAGTTGGAAAGGGGGGATACCTAGTCAGTTGGAAAGGGAAAGGGGGATACCTAGTCAGTTGGAAAGGGGGGATACCTAGTCAGTTGGAAAGGGAAAGGGGGGATACCTAGTCAGTTGGAAAGGGGGATACCTAGTCAGTTGTAAAGGGGGATACCTAGTCAGTTGGAAAGGGGGATACCTAGTCAGTTGGAAAGGGGGATACCTAGTCAGTTGGAAAGGGGGATACCTAGTCAGTTGGAAAGGGGGATACCTAGTCAGTTGGAAAGGGGGGATACCTAGTCAGTTGGAAAGGGGGATACCTAGTCAGTTGGAAAGGGGGATACCTAGTCAGTTGGAAAGGGGGGATACCTAGTCAGTTGGAAAGGGGGGATACCTAGTCAGTTGGAAAGGGGGGGATACCTAGTCAGTTGGACAGGGAAAGGGGGGATACCTAGTCAGTTGGACAGGGAAAGGGGGGATACCTAGTCAGTTGGAAAGGGAGGATACCTAGTCAGTTGGAAAGGGAAAGGGGGGATACCTAGTCAGTTGGAAAGGGGGATACCTAGTCAGTTGTAAAGGGGGGATAACTAGTCAGTTGTAAAGGGGGATAACTAGTCAGTTGGAAAGGGGGATACCTAGTCAGATGGAAAGGGGGAATACCTAGTTAGTTGGAAAGGGGGGATACCTAGTCAGTTGGAAAGGGGGGATACCTAGTCAGTTGGAAAGGGGGATACCAAGTCAGTTGGAAAGGGGGGATACCTAGTCAGTTGGACAGGGAAAGGGGGGATACCTAGTCAGTTGGACGGGAAAGGGGGATACCTAGTCAGTTGGAAAGGGGGATACCTAGTCAGTTGGAAAGGGGGGATACCTAGTCAGTTGGAAAGGGAAAGGGGGATACCTAGTCAGTTGGAAAGGGGGGATACCTAGTCAGTTGGAAAGGGGGGATACCTAGTCAGTTGGAAAGGGGGGGATACCTAGTCAGTTGGACAGGGAAAGGGGGATACCTAGTCAGTTGGACAGGGAAAGGGGGGATACCTAGTCAGATGGACAGGGAAAGGGGGGATACCTAGTCAGTTGGACAGGGAAAGGGGGGATACCTAGTCAGTTGGACAGGGAAAGGGGGGTACCTAGTCAGTTGGACAGGGAAAGGGGGGATACCTAGTCAGTTGGAAAGGGGGATACCTAGTCAGTTGGAAAGGGGGGATACCTAGTCAGTTGGAAAGGGGGATACCAAGTCAGTTGGAAAGGGGGGATAGCTAGTCAGTTGGACAGGGAATTGGGGGATACCTAGTCAGTTGGACAGGGAAAGGGGGGATACCTAGTCAGTTGGAAAGGGAGGATACCTAGTCAGTTGGAAAGGGAAAGGGGGGATACCTAGTCAGTTGGAAAGGGAGGATAACTAGTCAGTTGGAAAGGGAGGATACCTAGTCAGTTGGAAAGGGAAAGGGGGATACCTAGTCAGTTGGAAAGGGGGATACCTAGTCAGTTGGAAAGGGGGGATAACTAGTCAGTTGGAAAGGGGGATAACTAGTCAGTTGGAAAGGGGGGATACCTAGTCAGTTGGACGGGAATTGGGGATACCTAGTCAGTTGGACAGGGAAAGGGGGGATACCTAGTCAGTTGGAAAGGGAGGATACCTAGTCAGTTGGAAAGGGAAAGGGGGGATACCTAGTCAGTTGGAAAGGGAGGATACCTAGTCAGTTGGAATGGGGGATACCTAGTCAGTTGGAAAGGGGGATAACTAGTCAGTTGGAAAGGGGGATACCAAGTCAGTTGGAAAGGGGGGATACCTAGTCAGTTGGAAAGGGGGGATACCTAGTCAGTTGGACAGGGAAAGGGGGGATACCTAGTCAGTTGGACAGGGAAAGGGGGGATACCTAGTCAGTTGGACAGGGAAAGGGGGGTACCTAGTCAGTTGGACAGGGAAAGGGGGGGATACCTAGTCAGTTGGACAGGGAAAGGGGGGGATACCTAGTCAGTTGGAAAGGGGGGGATACCTAGTCAGTTGGAAAGGGCGGGATACCTAGTCAGTTGGAAAGGGGGGATACCTAGTCAGTTGGAAAGGGGGATACCTAGTCAGTTGGAAAGGGGGGATACCTAGTCAGTTGGAAAGGGGGGATACCTAGTCAGTTGGAAAGGGGGGGATACCTAGTCAGTTGTAAAGGGAAAGGGGGGATACCTAGTCAGTTGTAAAGGGAAAGGGGGGATACCTAGTCAGTTGGAAAGGGGGGATACCTAGTCAGTTGTAAAGGGGGGATACCTAGTCAGTTGGAAAGGGAAAGGGGGGATACCTAGTCAGTTGGAAAAGGGGGATACCTAGTCAGTTGGAAAGGGGGATACCTAGTCAGTTGGAAAGGGGGATACCTAGTCAGTTGGAAAGGGGGGATACCTAGTCAGTTGGAAAGGGGGATACCTAGTCAGTTGTAGGGAAAAGGGGGATACCTAGTCAGTTGTACAGGGAAAGGGGGGATACCTAGTCAGTTGTACAGGGAAAGGGGGGATACCTAGTCAGTTGGAAAGGGGGGATACCTAGTCAGTTGTAAAGGGGGGATACCTAGTCAGTTGGAAAGGGGGGATACCTAGTCAGTTGGAAAGGGGGGATACCTAGTCAGTTGGAAAGGGGGATACCTAGTCAGTTGTACAGGGAAAGGGGGGATACCTAGTCAGTTGTACAGGGAAAGAGGGATACCTAGTCAGTTGTACAGGGAAAGGGGGATACCTAGTCAGTTGTACAGGGAAAGGGGGGATACCTAGTCAGTTGTACAGGGAAAGGGGGGATACCTAGTCAGTTGTACAGGGAAAGGGGGGATACCTAGTCAGTTGTACAGGGAAAGGGGGATACCTAGTCAGTTGTACAGGGAAAGGGGGATACCTAGTCAGTTGTACAGGGAAAGGGGGATACCTAGTCAGTTGTACAGGGAAAGGGGGATACCTAGTCAGTTGTACAGGGAAAGGGGGATACCTAGTCAGTTGTACAGGGAAAGGGGGATACCTAGTCAGTTGGACAGGGAAAGGGGGGATACCTAGTCAGTTGGAAAGGGGGGGATACCTAGTCAGTTGGACAGGGAAAGGGGGGATACCTAGTCAGTTGTACAGGGAAAGGGGGGATACCTAGTCAGTTGGACAGGGAAAGGGGGGATACCTAGTCAGTTGGAAAGGGGGGATACCTAGTCAGTTATACAGGGAAAGGGGGGATACCTAGTCAGTTGGAAAGGGAAAGGGGGGATACCTAGTCAGTTGTACAACTGAATGCCTTCAACTGAAATATGTCTTCCGCATTTAACCCAACCCCTCTGAATCAGAGAGGTGCGGGGGGGGCTGCCTTAATCCACATCCACGGTGCCAGGAGAACAACTGCCTTGTCCAGGGGGCAGAACGACAGATTTGTACCTTGTCAGCTCGGGGATTCGAACTTGCAACCATTTCAGTTACTAACCCAACGCTCTAACCACTAGGCTACCCTGCAGCCCCTAATGATAACGGATGCTGTAAATGAGTAGTGGACGGTAAGCGCTTACCCTGATGAAGGCCTGGAAGCGTTTGTCTTTGGAGTGCAGCTCCTTGTAGATGTTTACGGCCTCGTTGTGGCGGCTGCAGAACTTCCCGTAAACTTTCTTCATGATCTCTGCGTTGGACCCTGAGAACTGGAAAAACAGGTAGGATACGTGTTACGTTTCCCAGGTTTCTGTGTTGTGGGTTTGTGTGTTTCAGGAAATGGCTTCCCTGGATTCCAAGCAGCTGATTGGTCAGCCCCATTGCTAATTGGAGCTCTGACCCCACCCTCTCGTTAGGGGATACAGCTGTTTCCAATGACCGACTCCTCCTGCAGATTTAAATGCCAGAGTACCTTTGTTAGGAAGAGAGAGAGTCTGGGATGTCTTGTGTTGGTTGTAGGGTTGGTGTAAAGTATTTTGTAAAGTATTTTGTAGCCGGTACTGCAGAGGTATGTGTTTGCGATAGGACTTAGTGTTTTTGGTGTATTTAAATTGTTCACTTTATGTTGGGGGGAAGGCTCCTTGGGAGTGCTTAGGGCAGAGGCCTGTGGACATACATATACCCGTACTGTCGTACGTAGACTAGGTAAGACCTGGGCGGACCAACTCCTGTATGTTTGTTATTGCGCCAGGTGGTGCTAAAGTAGGAAGGTAGTGGGTAGGCAGTTAAGGTAGGAGAGGGGGCACTTTAACTTTCTATGCTTTGGTTCCGTCCAGCCCCTTTTCCTCACATTACCAAGTGAAGGAAATACATTTCCAGTAAATGGCAATATTCTCTGCCTCCGTCATCATTACCTCCACCTACAGTCACATACCTGTATACATCCACCTACTGTCCCATACCTCTATACCTCCACCTACAGTCCCATACCTCTATACCTCCACCTACAGTCCCATACCTCTATACCTCCACCTACAGTCCCATACCTCTATACCTCCACCTACAGTCCCATACCTCTAAACCTCCACCTACAGTCCCATACCTCTATACCTCCACCTACAGTCCCATACCTCCACCTACAGTCCCATACCTCTATACCTCCACCTACAGTCCCATACCTCTAAACCTCCACCTACAGTACCATACCTCTATACCTCCACCTACAGTCCCATACCTCTATACCTCCACCTACAGTCCCATACCTCTATACCTCCACCTACAGTCCCATACCTCTATACCTCCACCTACAGTACCATACCTCTATAACTCCACCTACAGTCCCATACCTCTATACCTCCACCTACAGTCCCATACCTCTATACCTCCACCTACAGTCCCATACCTCCACCTACAGTCCCATACCTCTATAACTCCACCTACAGTCCCATACCTCTATACCTCCACCTACAGTCCCATACCTCTATACCTCCACCTACAGTCCCATACCTCTATACCTCCACCTACAGTCCCATACCTCTATACCTCCACCTGCAGTCCCATACCTCTATACCTCCACCTACAGTCCCATACCTCTATACCTCCACCTACAGTCCCATACCTCTATACCTCCACCTACAGTCCCTAATACCTCCACCTACAGTCCCATACCTCTATACCTCCACCTACAGACCCATATCTCTATACCTCCACCTACACTCCCATACCTCCACCAACAGTCCCATACCTCTATACCTCCACCTACTGTCCCATACCTCTATACCTCCACCTAAAGTCACATTCCTCTATACCTCCACCTACAGTCCCATACCTCTATACCTCCACCTACAGTCCCATACCTCTATACCTCCACCTACAGTACCATACCTCTATACCTCCACCTACAGTCCCATACCTCCACCTACAGTCCCATACCTCCACCTACAGTCCCATACCTCTATACCTCCACCTACAGTCCCATACCTCAATACCTCCACCTACAGTCCCATACCTCCACCTACAGTCCCATACCTCTATACCTCCACCTACAGTCCCATACCTCTATACCTCCACCTACAGTCCCATACCTCCACCTACAGTCCCATACCTCTATACCTCCACCTACAGTCCCATAGCTCTATACCTCCACCTACAGTCCCATACCTCTATACCTCCACCTACAGTCCCATACCTCCACCTACAGTCCCATACCTCTATACCTCCACCTACAGTCCCATACCTCTATACCTCCACCTACAGTCCCATACCTCTATACCTCCACCTAGTCACATTCCTCTATACCTCCACCTACAGTCCCATACCTCTATACCTCCACCTACAGTCCCATACCTCTATACCTCCACCTACAGTCCCATACCTCTATACCTCCACCTACAGTCCCATACCTCTATACCTCCACCTACAGTCCCATACCTCCACCTACAGTCCCATACCTCTATACCTCCACCTACAGTCCCATACCTCTATACCTCCACCTACAGTCCCATACCTCTATACCTCCACCTACAGTCCCATACCTCCACCTACAGTCCCATACCTCTATACCTCCACCTACAGTCCCATACCTCTATACCTCCACCTGCAGTCCCATACCTCCATACCTCCACCTACAGTCCCATACCTCTATACCTCCACCTACAGTCCCATACCTCTATACCTCGACCTACAGTCCCATACCTCCACCTACAGTACCATACCTCTATACCTCCACCTACAGTCCCATACCTCTATACCTCCACCTACAGTCCCATACCTCTATACCTCCACCTACTTTCCCATACCTCTATACCTCCACCTACAGTCCCATACCTCCACCTACAGTCCCATACCTCTATACCTCCACCTACAGTCCCATACCTCTATACCTCCACCTACAGTCCAATACCTCTATACCTCCACCTACTGTCCCATACCTCTATACCTCCACCTACAGTCACATTCCTCTATACCTCCACCTACAGTCCCATACCTCTATACCTCCACCTACAGTCCCATACCTCTATACCTCCACCTACAGTCCCATACCTCCACCTACAGTCCCATACCTCTATACCTCCACCTACAGTCCCATACCTCTATACCTCCACCTACAGTCCCATACCTCTATACCTCCACCTACAGTCCCATACCTCCACCTACAGTCCCATACCTCTATACCTCCACCTACAGTCCCATACCTCTATACCTCCACCTGCAGTCCCATACCTCCATACCTCCACCTACAGTCCCATACCTCTATACCTCCACCTACAGTCCCATACCTCTATACCTCCACCTACAGTCCCATACCTCCACCTACAGTCCCATACCTCTATACCTCCACCTACAGTCCCATACCTCTATACCTCCACCTACAGTCCCATACCTCTATACCTCCACCTACAGTCCCATACCTCCACCTACAGTCCCATACCTCTATACCTCCACCTACAGTCCCATACCTCTATACCTCCACCTGCAGTCCCATACCTCCATACCTCCACCTACAGTCCCATACCTCTATACCTCCACCTACAGTCCCAAACCTCTATACCTCCACCTACAGTCCCATACCTCCACCTACAGTACCATACCTCTATACCTCCACCTACAGTCCCATACCTCTATACCTCCACCTACAGTCCCATACCTCAATACCTCCACCTACATTCCCATACCTCTATACCTCCACCTACAGTCACATACCTCCACCTACAGTCCCATACCTCTATACCTCCACCTACAGTCCCATACCTCCATACCTCCACCTACAGTCCCATACCTCTATACCTCCACCTACTGTCCCATACCTCTATACCTCCACCTACAGTCACATTCCTCTATACCTCCACCTACAGTCTCATACCTCTATACCTCCACCTACAGTCCCATACCTCTAAACCTCCACCTACAGTCCCATACCTCTATACCTCCACCTACAGTCCCATACCTCTATACCTCCACCTACAGTCCCATACCTCTATACCTCCACCTGCAGTCCCATATCTCCATACCTCCACCTACAGTCCCATACCTCTATACCTCCACCTACAGTCACATACCTCTATACCTCCACCTACAGTCCCATACCTCTTTACCTCCACCTACAGTCACATACCTCTATACCTCCACCTACAGTCCCATACCTCTATACCTCCACCTACAGTCCCATACCTCTATACCTCCACCTACAGTCCCATACCTCTATACCTCCACCTACAGTCCCATACCTCTATACCTCCACCTACAGTCCCATACCTCTATACCTCCACCTACAGTCCCATACATCTATACCTCCACCTACAGTCCCATACCTCTACCTACAGTCCATACCTCCACCTACAGTCCCATACCTCTATACCTCCACCTACAGTCCATACCTCCACCTACAGTCCCATACCTCTATACCTCCACCTATAGTCCCATACCTCCACCTACAGTCCCATACCTCTATACCTCCACCTACATTCCCATACCTCTATACCTCCACCTACAGTCCCATACCTCTATACCTCCACCTACAGTCCCATACCTCTATACCTCCACCTACAGTCCCATACCTCCACCTACAGTCCCATACCTCCACCTACAGTCCCATACCTCTATACCTCCACCTACAGTCCCATACCTCTATACCTCCACCTACAGTCCCATACCTCCACCTACAGTCCCATACCTCTATACCTCCACCTACAGTCCCATACCTCTATACCTCCACCTACAGTCCCATACCTCTATACCTCCACCTACAGTCCCATACCTCTATACCTCCACCTACAGTCCCATACCTCCACCTACAGTCCCATACCTCTATACCTCCACCTACAGTCCCATACCTCTATACCTCCACCTACAGTCCCATACCTCTATACCTCCACCTACAGTCCCATACCTCTATACCTCCACCTACAGTCCCATACCTCTATACCTCCACCTAGTCACATTCCTCTATACCTCCACCTACAGTCCCATACCTCTATACCTCCACCTACAGTCCCATACCTCTATACCTCCACCTACAGTCCCATACCTCTATACCTCCACCTACAGTCCCATACCTCTATACCTCCACCTACAGTCCCATACCTCCACCTACAGTCCCATACCTCTATACCTCCACCTACAGTCCCATACCTCTATACCTCCACCTACAGTCCCATACCTCTATACCTCCACCTACAGTCCCATACCTCCACCTACAGTCCCATACCTCTATACCTCCACCTACAGTCCCATACCTCTATACCTCCACCTGCAGTCCCATACCTCCATACCTCCACCTACAGTCCCATACCTCTATACCTCCACCTACAGTCCCATACCTCTATACCTCCACCTACAGTCCCATACCTCCACCTACAGTACCATACCTCTATACCTCCACCTACAGTCCCATACCTCCATACCTCCACCTACAGTCCCATAACTCTATACCTCCACCTACAGTCCCATACCTCCACCTACAGTCCCATACCTCTATACCTCCACCTACAGTCCCATACCTCTATACCTCCACCTACAGTCCCATACCTCTATACCTCCACCTAGTCACATTCCTCTATACCTCCACCTACAGTCCCATACCTCTATACCTCCACCTACAGTCCCATACCTCTATACCTCCACCTACAGTCCCATACCTCTATACCTCCACCTACAGTCCCATACCTCCACACCTCCACCTACAGTCCCATACCTCCACCTACAGTCCCATACCTCTATACCTCCACCTACAGTCCCATACCTCTATACCTCCACCTACAGTCCCATACCTCTACCTACAGTCCATACCTCCACCTACAGTCCCATACCTCTATACCTCCACCTACAGTCCCATACCTCCACCTACAGTCCCATACCTCCACCTACAGTCCCATACCTCTATACCTCCACCTGCAGTCCCATACCTCTATACCTCCACCTACAGTCCCATACCTCTATACCTCCACCTACAGTCCCATACATCTATACCTCCACCTACAGTCCCATACCTCTATACCTCCACCTACAGTCCCATACCTCTATACCTCCACCTACAGTCCCATACCTCTATACTTCCACCTACAGTCCCATACCTCTATACCTCCACCTGCAGTCCCATACCTCTATACCTCCACCTACAGTCCCATACCTCTATCCCTCCACCTACAGTCCCATACCTCTATACCTCCACCTACAGTCCCATACCTCCACCTACAGTCCCATACCTCTATACCTCCACCTACAGACCCATACCTCTATACCTCCACCTACACTCCCATACCTCTATACCTCCACCAACAGTCCCATACCTCTATACCTCCACCTACTGTCCCATACCTCTATACCTCCACCTAAAGTCACATTCCTCTATACCTCCACCTACAGTCCCATACCTCTATACCTCCACCTACAGTCCCATACCTCTATACCTCCACCTACAGTACCATACCTCTATACCTCCACCTACAGTCCCATACCTCCACCTACAGTCCCATACCTCCACCTACAGTCCCATACCTCTATACCTCCACCTACAGTCCCATACCTCAATACCTCCACCTACAGTCCCATACCTCCACCTACAGTCCCATACCTCTATACCTCCACCTACAGTCCCATACCTCTATACCTCCACCTACAGTCCCATACCTCCACCTACAGTCCCATACCTCTATACCTCCACCTACAGTCCCATACCTCTATACCTCCACCTACAGTCCCATACCTCTATACCTCCACCTACAGTCCCATAGCTCTATACCTCCACCTACAGTCCCATACCTCTATACCTCCACCTACAGTCCCATACCTCCACCTACAGTCCCATACCTCTATACCTCCACCTACAGTCCCATACCTCTATACCTCCACCTACAGTCCCATACCTCTATACCTCCACCTAGTCACATTCCTCTATACCTCCACCTACAGTCCCATACCTCTATACCTCCACCTACAGTCCCATACCTCTATACCTCCACCTACAGTCCCATACCTCTATACCTCCACCTACAGTCCCATACCTCTATACCTCCACCTACAGTCCCATACCTCCACCTACAGTCCCATACCTCTATACCTCCACCTACAGTCCCATACCTCTATACCTCCACCTACAGTCCCATACCTCTATACCTCCACCTACAGTCCCATACCTCCACCTACAGTCCCATACCTCTATACCTCCACCTACAGTCCCATACCTCTATACCTCCACCTGCAGTCCCATACCTCCATACCTCCACCTACAGTACCATACCTCTATACCTCCACCTACAGTCCCATACCTCTATACCTCCACCTACAGTCCCATACCTCCACCTACAGTACCATACCTCTATACCTCCACCTACAGTCCCATACCTCTATACCTCCACCTACAGTCCCATACCTCTATACCTCCACCTACTTTCCCATACCTCTATACCTCCACCTACAGTCCCATACCTCCACCTACAGTCCCATACCTCTATACCTCCACCTACAGTCCCATACCTCTATACCTCCACCTACAGTCCCATACCTCTATACCTCCACCTACTGTCCCATACCTCTATACCTCCACCTACAGTCACATTCCTCTATACCTCCACCTACAGTCCCATACCTCTATACCTCCACCTACAGTCCCATACCTCTATACCTCCACCTACAGTCCCATACCTCCACCTACAGTCCCATACCTCTATACCTCCACCTACAGTCCCATACCTCTATACCTCCACCTACAGTCCCATACCTCTATACCTCCACCTACAGTCCCATACCTCCACCTACAGTCCCATACCTCTATACCTCCACCTACAGTCCCATACCTCTATACCTCCACCTGCAGTCCCATACCTCCATACCTCCACCTACAGTCCCATACCTCTATACCTCCACCTACAGTCCCATACCTCTATACCTCCACCTACAGTCCCATACCTCTATACCTCCACCTACAGTCCCATACCTCTATACCTCCACCTACAGTCCCATACCTCTATACCTCCACCTACAGTCACATACCTCCACCTACAGTCCCATACCTCCACCTACAGTCCCATACCTCTATACCTCCACCTACAGTCCCATACCTCTATACCTCCACCTGCAGTCCCATACCTCCATACCTCCACCTACAGTCCCATACCTCTATACCTCCACCTACAGTCCCATACCTCTATACCTCCACCTACAGTCCCATACCTCCACCTACAGTACCATACCTCTATACCTCCACCTACAGTCCCATACCTCTATACCTCCACCTACAGTCCCATACCTCAATACCTCCACCTACTTTCCCATACCTCTATACCTCCACCTACAGTCACATACCTCCACCTACAGTCCCATACCTCTATACCTCCACCTACAGTCCCATACCTCCATACCTCCACCTACAGTCCCATACCTCTATACCTCCACCTACTGTCCCATACCTCTATACCTCCACCTACAGTCACATTCCTCTATACCTCCACCTACAGTCTCATACCTCTATACCTCCACCTACAGTCCCATACCTCTAAACCTCCACCTACAGTCCCATACCTCTATACCTCCACCTACAGTCCCATACCTCTATACCTCCACCTACAGTCCCATACCTCTATACCTCCACCTGCAGTCCCATATCTCATACCTCCACCTACAGTCCCATACCTCTATACCTCCACCTACAGTCACATACCTCTATACCTCCACCTACAGTCCCATACCTCTATACCTCCACCTACAGTCACATACCTCTATACCTCCACCTACAGTCCCATACCTCTATACCTCCACCTACAGTCCCATACCTCTATACCTCCACCTACAGTCCCATACCTCTATACCTCCACCTACAGTCCCATACCTCTATACCTCCACCTACAGTCCCATACCTCTATACCTCCACCTACAGTCCCATACATCTATACCTCCACCTACAGTCCCATACCTCTATACCTCAACCTACAGTCCCATACCTCCACCTACAGTACCATACCTCTATACCTCCACCTACAGTCCCATGCCTCCATACCTCCACCTACAGTCCCATACCTCTATACCTCCACCTACAGTCCCATACCTCCACCTACAGTCCCATACCTCTATACCTCCACCTACATTCCCATACCTCTATACCTCCACCTACAGTCCCATACCTCTATACCTCCACCTACAGTCCCATACCTCTATACCTCCACCTACAGTCCCATACCTCCACCTACAGTCCCATACCTCCACCTACAGTCTCATACCTCTATACCTCCACCTACAGTCCCATACCTCAATACCTCCACCTACAGTCCCATACCTCCACCTACAGTCCCATACCTCTATACCTCCACCTACAGTCCCATACCTCTATACCTCCACCTACAGTCCCATACCTCTATACCTCCACCTACAGTCCCATACCTCTATACCTCCACCTACAGTCCCATACCTCCACCTACAGTCCCATACCTCTATACCTCCACCTACAGTCCCATACCTCTATACCTCCACCTACAGTCCCATACCTCTATACCTCCACCTACAGTCCCATACCTCTATACCTCCACCTACAGTCCCATACCTCTATACCTCCACCTAGTCACATTCCTCTATACCTCCACCTACAGTCCCATACCTCTATACCTCCACCTACAGTCCCATACCTCTATACCTCCACCTACAGTCCCATACCTCTATACCTCCACCTACAGTCCCATACCTCTATACCTCCACCTACAGTCCCATACCTCCACCTACAGTCCCATACCTCTATACCTCCACCTACAGTCCCATACCTCTATACCTCCACCTACAGTCCCATACCTCTATACCTCCACCTACAGTCCCATACCTCCACCTACAGTCCCATACCTCTATACCTCCACCTACAGTCCCATACCTCTATACCTCCACCTGCAGTCCCATACCTCCATACCTCCACCTACAGTCCCATACCTCTATACCTCCACCTACAGTCCCATACCTCTATACCTCCACCTACAGTCCCATACCTCCACCTACAGTACCATACCTCTATACCTCCACCTACAGTCCCATACCTCCATACCTCCACCTACAGTCCCATAACTCTATACCTCCACCTACAGTCCCATACCTCCACCTACAGTCCCATACCTCTATACCTCCACCTACAGTCCCATACCTCTATACCTCCACCTACAGTCCCATACCTCTATACCTCCACCTAGTCACATTCCTCTATACCTCCACCTACAGTCCCATACCTCTATACCTCCACCTACAGTCCCATACCTCTATACCTCCACCTACAGTCCCATACCTCTATACCTCCACCTACAGTCCCATACCTCCACACCTCCACCTACAGTCCCATACCTCCACCTACAGTCCCATACCTCTATACCTCCACCTACAGTCCCATACCTCTATACCTCCACCTACAGTCCCATACCTCTACCTACAGTCCATACCTCCACCTACAGTCCCATACCTCTATACCTCCACCTACAGTCCCATACCTCCACCTACAGTCCCATACCTCCACCTACAGTCCCATACCTCTATACCTCCACCTGCAGTCCCATACCTCTATACCTCCACCTACAGTCCCATACCTCTATACCTCCACCTACAGTCCCATACCTCTATACCTCCACCTACAGTCCCATACCTCTATACCTCCACCTACAGTCCCATACCTCTATACCTCCACCTACAGTCCCATACCTCTATACCTCCACCTACAGTCCCATACCTCCACCTACAGTCCCATACCTCTATACCTCCACCTACAGTCCTATACCTCTGTTCCTCCACGGGGAGTTGAGTGTAGGCGGGTGTTTCGTTCCCTCCAAGAGGCGTAACAATATGAATCTACAACTCAAAGGAATACATCTGTTTATTGTTGAATCCGATATGTTTTGTTTAAAACATAAGGGGGAAGTGTAACTTTGATTCCAGGGAAAAGGTGTCACAGATTGAACACCGAGTCTGTGGTGTATAGAGACAACATGCTCTCCTTCCAGGAGGTCCTGGCTGCAGCTTGACCCTGTGATCCTCTCAGCTGTCTCTATGATGTGGGAGGAGGAGGGTGGTGTTCTGTGGTTCTGTGGTGTTCTGTGGTTCTGTGGTGTTCTGTGGTTCTGTGGTGTTCTGTGGTTCTGTGGTGTTCTGTGGTGGTGTTCTGTGGTTCTGTGGTGTTCTGTGGTGGTGTTCTGTGGTGTTCTGTGGTGGTGTTCTGTGGTGGTGTTCTGTGGTTCTGTGGTGTTCTGTGGTTCTGTGGTGTTCTGTGGTTCTGTGGTGTTCTGTGGTGGTGTTCTGTGGTGGTGTTCTGTGGTGTTCTGTGGTGGTGTTCTGTGGTGGTGTTCTGTGGTTCTGTGGTGTTCTGTGGTGGTGTTCTGTGGTGGTGTTCTGTGGTTCTGTGGTGTTCTGTGGTGGTGTTCTGTGGTGGTGTTCTGTGGGACTGTGGTGTTCCGTGGTGGTGTTCTGTAGTGTGGTGTTCTGTAGTGTAGTGTGGGCTCTCTCCCTCTAACCTGCGTGGTGTTGTGTTCTGTAGTGTTCTGTAGTGTGGTGTTCTGTGGTGGTGTTCTGTGGTGGTGTTCTGTGGTGGTGTTCTGTAGTGGTGTTCTGTAGTGGTGTTCTGTAGTGGTGTTCTGTAGTGGTGTTCTGTGGTGGTGTTCTGTGGTGGTGTTCTGTGGTGGTGTTCTGTAGTGGTGTTCTGTAGTGGTGTTCTGTAGTGGTGTTCTGTAGTGTGGTGTTCTGTGGTGGTGTTCTGTAGTGGTGTTCTGTAGTGTTCTGTAGTGTAGTGTAGTGTGGGCTCCCTCCCTCTAACCTGCGTGTTGTTCTGTAGTGTTGTTCTGTAGTGGTGTTCTGTAGTGGTGTTCTGTAGTGGTGTTCTGTAGTGGTGTTCTGTAGTGTGGTGTTCTGTGGTGGTGTTCTGTAGTGTAGTGTGGGCTCTCTCCCTCCTCTAACCTGCGTCTCCAGGATGTCTCCTATCTTGTTGATGATGAATCCTCCGTCCTCCCCCTCCTGCTGGCTCTCTCTCTTCCTCTCCAGGAGGCGTGTCAGGAAGGAGGTGTGGAGGTCCAGGAGCTCCTCCAGGGCAGGGAACAGCCTGTCTACTGTCTGAGGCTCCAGCTGCAGCTCCTTCACCAGACCCTTACTGTACACCTCCACCATGATCAGCAGGGTCCGCACGTGGTGCATCTCCGTCTGCATCAACTCTGGAGGGGGACAACAATGGGGTTTGGGGGAGATACAGGAAGGGGGTTAAGGTTAGAAGGGGGAGATACAGGGAGAGAGGGGGTTAAGGTTAGGAGAGGGAGATACAGGTAGAGACGGGGGTTAAGATTAGGAGGGGGAGTAACATGGGGAGATCAAGGTTTGTCCAGCTCCAGATAGAGGGGTAGTAGTGGTCTGGTAACTCTAGATAGAGGGTAGTAGTGCCCGGTAACTCTAGATAGAGGGGTAGTAGTGGTCTGGTAACTCTAGATAGAGGGGTAGTAGTGGTCTGGGAACTCTAGATAGAGGGGTAGTAGTGGTCTGGTAACTCTAGATAGAGGGGTAGTAGAGCCCTGGGAACTCTAGATAGAGGGGTAGTAGAGCCCTGGGAACTCTAGATAGAGGGGTAGTAGAGCCCTGGGAACTCTAGATAGAGGGGTAGTAGAGCCCTGGGAACTCTAGATAGAGGGGTAGTAGAGCCCAGTAACTCTAGATAGAGGGGTAGTAGAGCCCGGGAACTCTAGATAGAGGGGGAGTAGGGCCCTGGGAACTCTAGATAGAGGGGTAGTAGAGCCCTGGTAACTCTAGATAGAGGGGTAGTAGTGGCCTGGGAACTCTAGATAGAGGGGTAGTAGTGCCCTGGGAACTCTAGATAGAGGGGTAGTAGAGCCCTGGGAACTCTAGATAGAGGGGTAGTAGAGCCCTGGGAACTCTAGATAGAGGGGTAGTAGAGCCCTGGTAACTCTAGATAGAGGGGTAGTAGAGCCCAGTAACTCTAGATAGAGGGGTAGTAGAGCCCGGGAACTCTAGATAGAGGGGGAGTAGGGCCCTGGGAACTCTAGATAGAGGGGTAGTAGAGCCCTGGTAACTCTAGATAGAGGGGTAGTAGTGGCCTGGGAACTCTAGATAGAGGGGTAGTAGTGCCCTGGGAACTCTAGATAGAGGGGTAGTAGAGCCCTGGGAACTCTAGATAGAGGGGTAGTAGAGCCCTGGGAACTCTAGATAGAGGGGTAGTAGAGCCCTGGGAACTCTAGATAGAGGGGTAGTAGTGCCTGGGAACTCTAGGTAGAGGGGTAGTAGGGCCCTGGGAACTCTAGGTAGAGGGGTAGTAGGGCCCTGGGAACTCTAGGTAGAGGGGTAGTAGTGCACGGTAACTCTAGATAGAGGGGTAGTAGTGCCCAGTAACTCTAGATAGAGGGGTAGTAGAGCCCTGGGAACTCTAGATAGAGGGGTAGTAGAGCCCTGGGAACTCTAGATAGAGGGGTAGTAGTGGTCTGGGAACTCTAGATAGAGGGGTAGTAGAGCCCTGGGAACTCTAGAGAGCGGGGTAGTAGAGCCCTGGTAACTCTAGATAGAGGGGTAGTAGAGCCCTGGGAACTCTAGATAGAGGGGTAGTAGGGCCCTGGGAACTCTAGATAGAGGGGTAGTAGAGCCCTGGGAACTCTAGATAGAGGGGTAGTAGTGCACGGTAACTCTAGATAGAGGGGTAGTAGTGCCCTGGGAACTCTAGATAGAGGGGTAGTAGAGCCCTGGGAACTCTAGATAGAGGGGTAGTAGAGCCTTGGGAACTCTAGATAGAGGGGTAGTAGAGCCCTGGGAACTCTAGATCGAGGGGCAGTAGTGCCCTGGGAACTCTAGATAGAGGGGTAGTAGAGCCCTGGGAACTCTAGATAGAGGGGTAGTAGAGCCCTGGGAACTCTAGATAGAGGGGTAGTAGTTCCCTGGGAACTCTAGATAGAGGGGTCGTAGGGCATTGTAATCCTTCACTGTTTTGCACCATATTTTGTCATCTCAGCAAAGCCCACCCTTGAATTTTCTATCAGTCTAGATTTACAATACTGTGTATTATCCCATCTTTCTGTCTGGATCCAGTTTGGATCAGTCTGGATTTACAATACCATGTGTATTTTCCCCTCTGTCTTTCTGTATCCAGTCTGGATCAGTCTGGATTTGTCATGTTTATTGATGGAGAGAGAGGAGGGGGTATAACTCAAGGCAGGTACTGTAGCAGTGGGAGGTACAGTAGATGTCCTGTTTATTGATGGAGAGAGGAGGAGGGGGTATAACTCAAGGCAGGTACCGTAGATTACATCCTGTCTCTTGATGACGTCCTTCTTCAGATGTTTGAGGAAGTGACGGTCCGTAACGTTGCTCCAGGAGTCTGCTTCTAGCTCTTTCAGGTCTGCCTCAAACTCGCCCATCAGCTGGCTGTCGATCATCTCCGTGCCTCGATGATAAAACGCACCGCTCAGATAACATTCACATGTATTTATCTAGACTGTAACGGTCGTCATATGTAGTGGACTAAGGCGCAGCGGGTTGAGTGCTCATTTTAACGTTTATTAGAACACTGAAAAAACAAAACAAGAAAACGAACGAACGAACGAACGAACGAACGAACGAACGCACAGTAACGCAGGCTAACACACAGCTATGCAAAGACAACTTCCCACAAAGGGACAGGTGAAAACAGGGCTACCTAAGTATGACTCCCAATCAGCAACAACGATGTACAGCTGTTCCTGATTGAGAGCCATACCAGACCAACACAAAGAAATACACAACATAGACAGAGCATAGACATACACAACATAGAACATAACCAAAACCCCGGAATACTCGAAACAAACACCCCCCTGCCACGTCCTGACCAAACTACAATAACAAATAACCCCTTATACTGGCCAGGACGTGACATAGACGTTAGAGTAGACGCTATAATACAGACACATTTACAGGAGCGATTAGGATTAAGTGCCTTGCTCAGCTCGGGGATTCGAACCAGCGAACTTTCGGTTACTGGCACAACACTAACCGCTAGGCTACCTGCCACTTTACCTTCACTGTGGGTAATGTGTGTTTACTATCGACTGTGGGTAAAGTGTGTTTACTATCGACTGTGGGATGGTGACTGTGGGTAAAGTGTGTTTACTATGGCAGTGAACTAAACAGGAAATAGGGTGCCATTTGAGATGCATTTAAAGACACAAAGCATGTCAGTCATTCTATCCATAGCTGTTCAGCAGCTGTTTAGGGCTGATAGAGTAGAGAGAGAGGATAGACAGACAGGTGGAGAGGACATACAGACAGACAGGTGGAGAGGACATACAGACAGACAGGACGGACGGACGGACTGGCGGAGAGGACGGACGGACGGACTGGCAGAGAGAGAGGTAGAGAGTTGTACTCTACTAACCTTCATCTGTGAGTGACTCTGTAGATTCATTGACCAGGTTGGTCTTGCACAGAGAGTCAGAAGAATGGGACAGGTACCGCAGACCCTTGATAGGCATGTCATCAAACACCTGGTGACTGGAGAGAGGACAGAGAGAGAGAGAGAGGACAGAGAGAGAGAGAGAGGACAGAGAGAGACACAGAGAGAGAGAGAGAGAGAGACAGGGAGAGGGAGACACAGAGAGAGACAGGGAGAGGGAGACACAGAGAGAGACAGGGAGAGGGAGACACAGAGAGAGACAGGGAGAGGGAGAGGGCAGAGAGTCAGTAGAATGGGACAGGTACCACAGACCCTTGATAGGCAGGTTGGGTCGGGTTATGGTCAGGGTTAGGGTTAGGGTCAGATTAGGGTTAGGCTCAGGGTCAGGGTCAGAGTTCGGGTCAGGTTAGGGTCAGGGTTAGAGTCAGGGTTAGGGTCAGGTCAGAGTTAGGGTCAGGGTCATGGATAGAGTAAGGGTTTGGGTCAGGGTAAGGGTAAGGGTTAGGGGTCAGGGTCAGAGTAAGGGTTAGGGTTAGGGGTTAGGGGTCAGGGTTAGGGTCAGAGTAAGGGTTAGGGTTAGGGGTCAGGGTAAGGGTTAGGGTGAGGGTGAGGGGTTAGGGGTCAGGGTTAGGGTTAGGGGTTAGGGTCAGAGTAAGGGTTAGGGTTAGGGTCAGGGTTAGGGGTCAGAGTAAGGGTTTCTCACCCAGCGATGTTGGATATAGAGATGCTCTTTGACAGGTTGGACCCATGGAAGGGTATGATGGAGGTGTGTCTTCGGGAGGGAACAACCAATGAGGAGTAGTCTTCAGGAGACAAGATGGCTGACCAGGGCCGCTCCCGCGATGCACCCGCTGTGATGTCATAAGAGAGGGCCAGCGTTAAGAGAGGAATGTGGTAGGTTGGTATTGGGTTACGTCACACATGGCACACTAATGTTGACCAAAGCCCTGTAGGACTCTATAGGGAACAGATGACCTGTAGGACTCAATAGGGAACAGATGGCCTGTAGGACTCTATAGGGAACAGATGGCCTGTAGGACTCTATAGGGAACAGATGACCTGTAGGACTCTATAGGGAACAGATGGCCTGTAGGACTCTATAGGGAACAGATGACCTGTAGGACTCTATAGGGAACAGATGGCCTGTAGGACTCTATAGGGAACAGATGGCCTGTAGGACTCTATAGGGAACAGATGACCTGTAGGACTCTATAGGGAACAGATGGCCTGTAGGACTCTATAGGGAACAGATGGTCTGTAGGACTCTATAGGGAACAGATGGTCTGCAGGACTCTATAGGGAACAGATGGCCTGTAGGACTCTATAGGATACAGATGACCTGTAGGACTCTATAGGGAACAGATGGCCTGTAGGACTCTATAGGGAACAGATGGCCTGTAGGACTCTATAGGGAACAGATGGCCTGTAGGACTCTATAGGGAACAGATGGCCTGTAGGACTCTATAGGGAACAGATGACCTGTAGGACTCTATAGGGAACAGATGGCCTGTAGGACTCTATAGGGAACAGATGGCCTGTAGGACTCTATAGGGAACAGATGGCCTGTAGGACTCTATAGGGAACAGATGGCCTGTAGGACTCTATAGGGAACAGATGGCCTGTAGGACTCTATAGGGAACAGATGGCCTGTAGGACTCTATAGGGAACAGATGACCTGTAGGACTCTATAGGGAACAGATGGCCTGTAGGACTCTATAGGGAACAGATGGCCTGTAGGACTCTATAGGGAACAGATGGCCTGTAGGACTCTATAGGGAACAGATGACCTGTAGGACTCTATAGGGAACAGATGACCTGTAGGACTCTATAGGGAACAGATGACCTGTAGGACTCTATAGGGAACAGATGACCTGTAGGACTCTATAGGGAACAGATGACCTGTAGGACTCTATAGGGAACAGATGGCCTGTAGGACTCTATAGGGAACAGATGGCCTGTAGGACTCTATAGGGAACAGATGGCCTGTAGGACTCTATAGGGAACAGATGACCTGTAGGACTCTATAGGGAACAGATGGCCTGTAGGACTCTATAGGGAACAGCTGGCCTGTAGGACTCTATAGGGAACAGATGACCTGTAGGACTCTATAGGGAACAGATGGTCTGCAGGACTCTATAGGGAACAGATGGCCTGTAGGACTCTATAGGGAACAGATGACCTGTAGGACTCTATAGGGAACAGATGGCCTGTAGGACTCTATAGGGAACAGATGACCTGTAGGACTCTATAGGGAACAGATGACCTGTAGGACTCTATAGGGAACAGATGGCCTGTAGGACTCTATAGGGAACAGATGGCCTGTAGAACTCTATAGGGAACAGATGACCTGTAGGACTCTATAGGGAACAGATGGCCTGTAGGACTCTATAGGGAACAGCTGGCCTGTAGGACTCTATAGGGAACAGATGGCCTGTAGGACTCTATAGGGAACAGATGACCTGTAGGACTCTATAGGGAACAGATGGCCTGTAGGACTCTATAGGGAACAGATGGCCTGTAGGACTCTATAGGGAACAGATGGCCTGTAGGACTCTATAGGGAACAGATGGCCTGTAGGACTCTATAGGGAACAGATGACCTGTAGGACTCTATAGGGAACAGATGGCCTGTAGGACTCTATAGGGAACAGATGACCTGTAGGACTCTATAGGGAACAGATGACCTGTAGGACTCTATAGGGAACAGATGACCTGTAGGACTCTATAGGGAACAGATGGCCTGTAGGACTCTATCGGGAACAGATGGCCTGTAGGACTCTATAGGGAACAGATGACCTGTAGGACTCTATAGGGAACAGATGGCCTGTAGGACTCTATAGGGAACAGATGGCCTGTAGGACTCTATAGGGAACAGATGACCTGTAGGACTCTATAGGGAACAGCTGGCCTGTAGGACTCTATAGGGAACAGATGACCTGTAGGACTCTATAGGGAACAGATGGCCTGTAGGACTCTATAGGGAACAGATGACCTGTAGGACTCTATAGGGAACAGATGGCCTGTAGGACTCTATAGGGAACAGATGGCCTGTAGGACTCTATAGGGAACAGATGACCTGTAGGACTCTATAGGGAACAGATGACCTGTAGGACTCTATAGGGAACAGATGACCTGTAGGACTCTATAGGGAACAGATGGCCTGTAGGACTCTATAGGGAACAGAACACCTGTAGGACTCTATAGGGAACAGATGACCTGTAGGACTCTATAGGGAACAGATGACCTGTAGGACTCTATAGGGAACAGATGGCCTGTAGGACTCTATAGGGAACAGATGGCCTGTAGGACTCTATAGGGAACAGATGGCCTGTAGGACTCTATAGGGAACAGATGGCCTGTAGGACTCTATAGGGAACAGATGGCCTGTAGGACTCTATAGGGAACAGATGGCCTGTAGGACTCTATAGGGAACAGATGGCCTGTAGGACTCTATAGGGAACAGATGGCCTGTAGGACTCTATAGGGAACAGATGGCCTGTAGGACTCTATAGGGAACAGATGGCCTGTAGGACTCTATAGGGAACAGAGGGCCTGTAGGACTCTATAGGGAACAGATGACCTGTAGGACTCTATAGGGAACAGATGGCCTGTAGGACTCTATAGGGAACAGATGGCCTGTAGGACTCTATAGGGAACAGATGACCTGTAGGACTCTATAGGGAACAGATGGCCTGTAGGACTCTATAGGGAACAGATGGCCTGTAGGACTCTATAGGGAACAGATGACCTGTAGGACTCTATAGGGAACAGATGGCCTGTAGGACTCTATAGGGAACAGATGGCCTGTAGGACTCTATAGGGAACAGATGGTCTGCAGGACTCTATAGGGAACAGATGGCCTGTAGGACTCTATAGGGAACAGATGGCCTGTAGGACTCTATAGGGAACAGATGGCCTGTAGGACTCTATAGGGAACAGATGACCTGTAGGACTCTATAGGGAACAGATGGCCTGTAGGACTCTATAGGGAACAGATGACCTGTAGGACTCTATAGGGAACAGATGGCCTGTAGGACTCTATAGGGAACAGATGGCCTGTAGGACTCTATAGGGAACAGATGGCCTGTAGGACTCTATAGGGAACAGATGGCCTGTAGGACTCTATAGGGAACAGATGACCTGTAGGACTCTATAGGGAACAGATGGCCTGTAGGACTCTATAGGGAACAGATGGCCTGTAGGACTCTATAGGGAACAGATGGCCTGTAGGACTCTATAGGGAACAGATGACCTGTAGGACTCTATAGGGAACAGATGGCCTGTAGGACTCTATAGGGAACAGATGGCCTGTAGGACTCTATAGGGAACAGATGGCCTGTAGGACTCTATAGGGAACAGATGGCCTGTAGGACTCTATAGGGAACAGATGGCCTGTAGGACTCTATAGGGAACAGATGGCCTGTAGGACTCTATAGGGAACAGATGGCCTGTAGGACTCTATAGGGAACAGATGGCCTGTAGGACTCTATAGGGAACAGATGACCTGTAGGACTCTATAGGGAACAGATGGCCTGTAGGACTCTATAGGGAACAGATGGCCTGTAGGACTCTATAGGGAACAGATGACCTGTAGGACTCTATAGGGAACAGATGGCCTGTAGGACTCTATAGGGAACAGATGGCCTGTAGGACTCTATAGGGAACAGATGACCTGTAGGACTCTATAGGGAACAGATGGCCTGTAGGACTCTATAGGGAACAGATGGCCTGTAGGACTCTATAGGGAACAGATGGCCTGTAGGACTCTATAGGGAACAGATGGCCTGTAGGACTCTATAGGGAACAGATGGCCTGTAGGACTCTATAGGGAACAGATGGCCTGTAGGACTCTATAGGGAACAGATGGCCTGTAGGACTCTATAGGGAACAGTTGGCCTGTAGGACTCTATAGGGAACAGATGGCCTGTAGGACTCTATAGGGAACAGATGGCCTGTAGGACTCTATAGGGAACAGATGGCCTGTAGGACTCTATAGGGAACAGATGGCCTGTAGGACTCTATAGGGAACAGATGGCCTGTAGGACTCTATAGGGAACAGATGGCCTGTAGGACTCTATAGGGAACAGATGGCCTGTAGGACTCTATAGGGAACAGATGGCCTGTAGGACTCTATAGGGAACAGATGGCCTGTAGGACTCTATAGGGAACAGATGACCTGTAGGACTCTATAGGGAACAGATGGCCTGTAGGACTCTATAGGGAACAGATGGCCTGTAGGACTCTATAGGGAACAGATGGCCTGTAGGACTCTATAGGGAACAGATGACCTGTAGGACTCTATAGGGAACAGATGGCCTGTAGGACTCTATAGGGAACAGATGGCCTGTAGGACTCTATAGGGAACAGATGGCCTGTAGGACTCTATAGGGAACAGATGGCCTGTAGGACTCTATAGGGAACAGATGGCCTGTAGGACTCTATAGGGAACAGATGACCTGTAGGACTCTATAGGGAACAGATGGCCTGTAGGACTCTATAGGGAACAGATGGCCTGTAGGACTCTATAGGGAACAGATGACCTGTAGGACTCTATAGGGAACAGATGGCCTGTAGGACTCTATAGGGAACAGATGGCCTGTAGGACTCTATAGGGAACAGATGGCCTGTAGGACTCTATAGGGAACAGATGGCCTGTAGGACTCTATAGGGAACAGATGGCCTGTAGGACTCTATAGGGAACAGATGACCTGTAGGACTCTATAGGGAACAGATGGCCTGTAGGACTCTATAGGGAACAGATGGCCTGTAGGACTCTATAGGGAACAGATGACCTGTAGGACTCTATAGGGAACAGATGGCCTGTAGGACTCTATAGGGAACAGATGGCCTGTAGGACTCTATAGGGAACAGATGGCCTGTAGGACTCTATAGGGAACAGATGGCCTGTAGGACTCTATAGGGAACAGATGGCCTGTAGGACTCTATAGGGAACAGATGACCTGTAGGACTCTATAGGGAACAGATGGCCTGTAGGACTCTATAGGGAACAGATGGCCTGTAGGACTCTATAGGGAACAGGTGACCTGTAGGACTCTATAGGGAACAGATGGCCTGTAGGACTCTATAGGGAACAGATGGCCTGTAGGACTCTATAGGGAACAGATGACCTGTAGGACTCTATAGGGAACAGATGACCTGTAGGACTCTATAGGGAACAGATGGCCTGTAGGACTCTATAGGGAACAGATGACCTGTAGGACTCTATAGGGAACAGATGGCCTGTAGGACTCTATAGGGAACAGATGACCTGTAGGACTCTATAGGGAACAGATGGCCTGTAGGACTCTATAGGGAACAGATGGCCTGTAGGACTCTATAGGGAACAGATGGCCTGTAGGACTCTATAGGGAACAGATGACCTGTAGGACTCTATAGGGAACAGATGGCCTGTAGGACTCTATAGGGAACAGATGGCCTGTAGGACTCTATAGGGAACAGATGGCCTGTAGGACTCTATAGGGAACAGATGGCCTGTAGGACTCTATAGGGGAACAGATGGCCTGTAGGACTCTATAGGGAACAGATGGCCTGTAGGACTCTATAGGGAACAGAGACTGTAGGACTCTATAGGGAACAGATGACCTGTAGGACTCTATAGGGAACAGATGACCTGTAGGACTCTATAGGGAACAGATGGCCTGTAGGACTCTATAGGGAACAGATGACCTGTAGGACTCTATAGGGAACAGATGGCCTGTAGGACTCTATAGGGAACAGATGGCCTGTAGGACTCTATAGGGAACAGATGGCCTGTAGGACTCTATAGGGAACAGATGGCCTGTAGGACTCTATAGGGAACAGATGGCCTGTAGGACTCTATAGGGAACAGATGACCTGTAGGACTCTATAGGGAACAGATGGCCTGTAGGACTCTATAGGGAACAGATGGCCTGTAGGACTCTATAGGGAACAGATGACCTGTAGGACTCTATAGGGAACAGATGGCCTGTAGGACTCTATAGGGAACAGATGGCCTGTAGGACTCTATAGGGAACAGATGGTCTGCAGGACTCTATAGGGAACAGATGGCCTGTAGGACTCTATAGGGAACAGATGGCCTGTAGGACTCTATAGGGAACAGATGACCTGTAGGACTCTATAGGGAACAGATGGCCTGTAGGACTCTATAGGGAACAGATGGCCTGTAGGACTCTATAGGGAACAGATGGCCTGTAGGACTCTATAGGGAACAGATGACCTGTAGGACTCTATAGGGAACAGATGGCCTGTAGGACTCTATAGGGAACAGATGGCCTGTAGGACTCTATAGGGAACAGATGGCCTGTAGGACTCTATAGGGAACAGATGACCTGTAGGACTCTATAGGGAACAGATGGCCTGTAGGACTCTATAGGGAACAGATGGCCTGTAGGACTCTATAGGGAACAGATGGCCTGTAGGACTCTATAGGGAACAGATGACCTGTAGGACTCTATAGGGAACAGATGACCTGTAGGACTCTATAGGGAACTTATGACCTGTAGGACTCTATAGGGAACAGATGGCCTGTAGGACTGTATAGGGAACAGATGGCCTGTAGGACTCTATAGGGAACAGATGGCCTGTAGGACTCTATAGGGAACAGATGGCCTGTAGGACTCTATAGGGAACAGATGGCCTGTAGGACTCTATAGGGAACAGATGGCCTGTAGGACTCTATAGGGAACAGATGGCCTGTAGGACTCTATAGGGAACAGATGGCCTGTAGGACTCTATAGGGAACAGATGGCCTGTAGGACTCTATAGGGAACAGATGGCCTGTAGGACTCTATAGGGAACAGATGGGACCAGGACAGGGCTGTGATGGTTAACACCAACAGATCTGGGACCAGGACAGGGCTGTTTTGAGTAGATTTAAGATGGACTCACGGTTTAACCCTCGTTTTGTTCTCCGGGTAACAACAGGAATGGCGGCTGAATCTGGAACGGCAAACTGCTGTCTGGGCGTCTAGGGGGGGAAAACAATCCAGGACATCAGTAGTGTAAATAAATTCAACTAGGGGGGGGAAACAATCCAGGACTTCAGTAGTGTAAATAAATTCAACTAGACGGGGGGAAACAATCCAGGACTTCAGTAGTGTAAATAAATTCAACTAGACGGGGGGGGGGAAACAATCCAGGACTTCAGTAGTGTAAATAAATTCAACTAGGGGGGGAAACAATCCAGGACTTCAGTAGTGTAAATAAATTCACGACCTTGATGTCCTGTAGGCTACTCATTTTATAGGTTGACAAAATGGGCTGAAAATTGTTTTAAATAGTGTTCTTTCCTTACCTTCATCTTCACCTTGGCACAGACAGGCAGGCTTTCTCTACAACCCTTATGAACATGTGCATTACAATCTGAAAAATACAAAATAAAATGCAACTTTAAATCTTAAAGTAAGAATTTCATCAGAATAATCTTCCAGGGGGGTTCTTTACATGTGTTATGAACTGTGGCAGGAGAATTGGACTGGTCTACGGAACCAGGGAGTTGGACTGGTCTACAGAACCAGGGAGTTGGACTGGGTCTACAGAACCGGAGAGTTGGACTGGTCTACAGAACCAGGGAGTTGGACTGGTCTACAGAACCGGAGAGTTGGACTGGTCTACAGAACCGGAGAGTTGGACTGGTCTACAGAACCGGAGAGTTGGACTGGTCTACAGAACCGGATAGTTGGACTGGTCTACAGAACCAGGGAGTTGGACTGGTCTACAGAACCAGGGAGTTGGACTGGTCTACTGAACCGGAGAGTTGGACTGGTCTACAGAACCGGAGAGTTGGACAGGTCTACAGAACCAGAGAGTTGGACTGGTCTACAGAACCAGGGAGTTGGACTGGTCTACAGAACCAGAGAGTTTGACTGATCTACAGAACCAGGGAGTTGGACTTATCTACAGAACCAGAGAGTTGGACTGGTCTACAGAACCAGAGAGTTGGACTGGTCTACAGAGCCAGAGAGTTGGACTGGTCTACAGAGCCAGAGAGTTGGACTGGTCTACAGAGCCAGAGAGTTGGACTGGTCTACAGAACCGGAGAGTTGGACAGGTCTACTGAACCAGAGAGTTGGACTGGTCTACAGAACCAGGGAGTTGGACTGGTCTACAGAACCAGGGAGTTGGACTGGGCTACAGAACCAGGGAGTTGGACTGGGTTACAGAACCAGGGAGTTGGACTGGTCTACAGAACCAGGGAGTTGGACTGGGTCTACAGAGCCAGGGAGTTGGACTGGGTCTACAGAACCAGGGAGTTGGACTGGGCTACAGAACCAGGGAGTTGGACTGGGTCTACAGAACCAGGGAGTTGGACTGGGTCTACAGAGCCAGGGAGTTGGACTGGGTCTACTGAACCAGAGAGTTGGACTGGTCTACAGAACCAGGGAGTTGGACTGGTCTACAGAACCAGGGAGTTGGACTGGGTCTACAGAACCAGGGAGTTGGACTGGGCTACAGAACCAGGGAGTTGGACTGGGTCTACAGAGCCAGGGAGTTGGACTGGGTCTACTGAACCAGAGAGTTGGACTGGTCTACAGAACCAGGGAGTTGGACTGGTCTACAGAACCAGAGAGTTTGACTGATCTACAGAACCAGGGAGTTGGACTGATCTACAGAACCAGAGAGTTGGACTGGTCTACAGAACCGGATAGTTGGACTGGTCTACAGAACCAGGGAGTTGGACTGGGCTACAGAACCAGGGAGTTGGACTGGGTCTACAGAACCAGGGAGTTGGACTGGGCTACAGAACCAGGGAGTTGGACTGGGTCTACAGAGCCAGGGAGTTGGACTGGGTCTACTGAACCAGAGAGTTGGACTGGTCTACAGAACCAGGGAGTTGGACTGGTCTACAGAACCAGGGAGTTGGACTGGGTCTACTGAACCAGAGAGTTGGACTGGTCTACTGAACCAGAGAGTTGGACTGGTCTACAGAACCAGGGAGTTGGACTGGTCTACAGAACCAGGGAGTTGGACTGGTCTACTGAACCAGGGAGTTGGCGTATGTCCATAATGGCACCATAGTCCCTTTAGGGATTATCAATCCCTGTTGGGAAACTTTATGAAAATAGTCAATTTGTTTTTCTTTTGTTGTATTAATTCACATTAAGTTATATTGCGTGGAATTTTATTTAGGGAAAGATTTGCTTTTTATAAATTTTATAAATATGTTCTATATTATTAATGTTCATATCGGCTCTATGCCTAGACATGCCCTTTTCTGGAGAAAATTATATCAAATTTCAATCTCCAATTATACTTTATTCATTCCAAAAACCAACAATAATGTTTTTATAGTTTTAAAATAAATGTGTAGTTGTTTCTTTATTCAAGCCCTCTCTGACTTTAAGATAAATATTCTTAAAAAATGTGATTCTTAAAAGATGTGCCTGGAGATATGGTGAACTCTGTCAGATTAGTCTTAAATCCTAAATGAATCAGGGATGAGCGGGGACAGCTATACCATAAGAACCCCTTCTTCATGTCCTCATTTATATGTAGTACAACGACCACTCGTGGTCTGGAAAGTTCTCTACTTTTAATAGATGAAAACCAAAAAAATATTGAAATCACCATTGTCACAACCATGAACTGTCAACTCCATCTCCCTGATAGAATATTCATTTTGGTTTAAATATGTTTATTTTGATTAGGTTTTAGAGTCATAAAGCAACTGAAGAAAAACTAAATTGCTACCTCCGTAAAACATAAACTCAGTCAGATTGTTGTCTAACGTCAACTCCGTAAGTCATCCGCGTACATAGACACTTTGGCTTTACTCAAAGTCAGTGGCATGTCGTTTAGTAAAGGTTGACAAAAGTAAGGGGCCTAAACAGCTACCCTGGGGAATTCCTGATTCTTACTGCAAGGGGCTTAAACAGCTACCCTGGGTCACTTCCCTGTGGCTCAGTTGGTAGGGCATCGTGTTTGCAACGCCAGCATGGTGTGTGCAAAGCCAGGGTTGTGGGTTCGATTCCCACGGGGGCCAGTACAATATATATATATTTTTTTTATAAAATAAAAAGAGAAAAAATTACAAAAAAACAAAACAATGAAATGAAATGAAATGTCGCTTTGGATAAGAGCTACTAAAATGTAAAAAAAAATTGGTAAATGTATTCCCGATTCTACCTGGATTATGTTGGAGAGATTTCCATTAAAGAACACCCTCTGTATTCTGTTAGACAAGTAACTCTTTATCCACATTATAGCAGGCGGTGTAAAGCCATAACATATTTTTTCCAGCAACAGACTATGATCAATAATGTCAAAAGCTGCACTGGAGCACTGACTTTACAGAATTCAAATGTACAATTCTTGTCTTTTAATAATTTGTTCCGATATACTTGGAGGTGTAGCGTCAGTGATTGTTGCTGGCATGTCTTCCTGTAGTTTGCTTATCTTGCCAATAGTCATTAAAGTAGTTGGCAATATCAGATTCTTTCTTTTCATTTAAGGTGCCCCAAAGCTTTTTACTATCATTCTAAATATAATTTATCTTTGTTTTATAGTATAGTTTATTTTTCTTTTTTATTTAGTTTAGTCACATGATTTCTTCATTTGCAGTACGTTTGCAAGTCAGTTGGGCTGCCAGACTTATTTGCCATTACCTTTTGCCTCATCCCTCTCAAACATACAATTTTTCAATTCCTCATCAATCCACGGGGATTTAACAGTTTTTACAGTCATTTTCTTAATGGGTGTGTGCTTATTAGTAACTGGAATAAGCAATTTCATAAATGTGTCAAGTGCAGTGTCTGGTTGTTCCTCATTACACACCACAGACCCAACAAATATTATTTGCATCGTCAACATATGAATCACTACAAAACTACTTGGATGACCTCTTATACACTATATTAGGCCCAGCCTTTGGAACTTTGGTTTTCCTAGATATGGCTACTATATTGTGATCACTACATTCTATGGATCTGGATACTGCTTTAAAACAAATATCTGCAGCGTTAGTAAAGATGTGATCAATACATGTTGATGATTTAATTCCTGTGCTGTTTGTAACTACCCTGGTAGATTGACTGATAACCTGAACCAGGTTGCAGGCACTGGTTACAGTTTGAAGCTTTTCCCTGAGTGGGCAGCTTGATGAGAGCCAGTCAATATTTAAATCATCCAGAAAATATACTTCTCTGTTGATATCACATACATTATCAAGCATTTCACACACGTTATCCAGATACTGACTGTTAGCACTTGGTGGTCTATAGCAGCTTCCCACCAGAATGGGCTTTAGGTGAGGCAGATGAACCTGTAGCGATATTACTTCAACACTATTTAACATTATCCAGATACTGACTGTTAGCACTTGGTGGTCTATAGCAGCTTCCCACCAGAATGGGCTTTAGGTGAGGCAGATGAACCTGTAGCGATATTACTTCAACACTATTTAACATTATCCAGATACTGACTGTTAGCACTTGGTGGTCTATAGCAGCTTCCCACCAGAATGGGCTTTAGGTGAGGCAGATGAACCTGTAGCCATATTACTTCAACACTATTTAACATGAGATCCTCTCTAATCTTTACAGGAATGTGGTTCTGAATATAAAACAGCCACACCTCCACCTTTGGCATTTCTGTATTTTCAGGTCAACATGACTAAACACAGTAACAGTATGTTGTGTAACCACTCAAAGAGGAAGTTAGCAGGTCATTGATCCGTTGCTTCACGGTTACCTCTTTCTTAGTGTAAATCCCAAATAGCACCCTATTTCCTACATAGTGCGTTATAAAGTAGTGTAACTATAGTAGTATGTAGAGAATAAAGTGCCATTTGGGACCAACATCTGTTTTCTGAGGCTGTTCCAGGACTTGCGCAATAAAGGACATCCTCTTTAGCAGACAGATACAGGGTATGGTAATACTGTCCACTGTAGCAGATACAGGGTATGGTAATACTGTCCACTGTAGCAGATACAGGGTATGGTAGTACTGTCCACTGTAACAGATACAGGGTATGGTAGTACTGTCCACTGTAACAGAAAGACATATAGGATAGTATAGTGTATACACCTAACACAGGGTGACCCCTCAGAGTTCAATAGGATAGTATAGACACCTAACACAGGGTGACTCCTCAGAGTTCAATAGGATAGTATAGACACCTAACACAGGGTGACATTCCCACCACTAGTGGTTTAGAAGATTGGGGGACAGGTACCTGTAGGGGGACCTTCACCCCAAATGAAATTGTATTGGTCACATACACATGGTTAGCAGATGTTATTGGTCACATGGTTAGCAGATGTTATTGGTCCCATACACATGGTTAGCAGATGTTATTGGTCCCATACACATGGTTAGCAGATGTTATTGGTCACATGGTTAGCAGATGTTATTGGTCCCATACACATGGTTAGCAGATGTTATTGGTCACATGGTTAGCAGATGGTATTGGTCCCATACACATGGTTAGCAGATGTTATTGCGAGAGTAGCGAAATGCTTGTGCTTCTAGTTCTGACAGTGTAGCAATATCAATATATTTTTGATTTATTTATATATATTTTTTTACTCCTTTTTCTCCCCAATTTCGTGGTATCCAATTGGTAGTTACAGTCTTGTCTCATCTGTGGCCGTCTGGGCCTGTGGCCTCTGGGCCTGTGGCTAGGGATGCCGTCTGGGCCTGTGGCTAGGGATGCCGTCTGGGCCTGTGGCTAGGGATGCCGTCTGGGCCTGTGGCTAGGGATGCCGTCTGGGCCTGTGGCTAGGGATGCCGTCTGGGCCTGTGGCTAGGGATGCCGTCTGGGCCTGTGGCTAGGGATGCCGTCTGGGCCTGAAATCTTGAAACGTGGATTCTGATTGGTCAGACCGGCGTTAACCTCTATGGGCTAGCTGGGACGCTTGCGTCCCACCTACTCACCAGCCAGTGGAATCCCGTGGCGCGATATTCAAATACCTTAGAAATGCTATTACTTCAATTTCTCAAACATATGACTATTTTGCACCATTTCAACCTGTTAGGGCTAGGGGGCAGTATTGACACAGCCGGATAAAAAACGTACCCGATTTAATCTGGTTACTACTCCTGCCCAGTAACTAGAATATGCATATAATTATTGGCTTTGGATAGAAAACACCCTAAAGTTTCTAAAACTGTTTGAATGGTGTCTGTGAGTATAACAGAACTCATATGGCATGCCAAAACCTGAGAAGATTCCATGCAGGAAGTGGCCTCTCTGACAAGTTGTGTTTCATCTTGGCTCTTTTTATTGAAGACCGAGGATCTTTGCAATAACGTGACACTTCCTACGGCTCCCATAGGCTCTCAGAGCCCGGGAAAAAGCTGAACGATATCGAGGCAGGCTCTGGCTGAAACACTTTATCGCTTTTGGCAAGTGGCCGCTCAGAGTACTATGGGCTTAGGCGCGTGCCCGAGTCGACCGAATGCTTTCTTTTCTTTTGTCTGTTTACCTAAACGCAGATTCCCGGTCGGAATATTATCCCTTTTTTATGAGAAAAATGGCATAAAAATTGATTTTAAACAGCGGTTGACATGCTTCGAAGTACGGTAATGGAATATTTAGAAATCTTTTGTCACGAATTGCGCCATGCTCGTAACCCTTATTTACCCTTTCGGATAGTGTCTTGAACGCACGAACAAAACGCCGCTGTTTGGATATAACGATGGATTATTTTGGACCAAACCAACATTTGTTATTGAAGTAGAAGTCCTGGGAGTGCATTCTGACGAAGACAGCAAAGGTAATAACATTTTTCTTATAGTAAATCTGACTTTGATGAGTGCTAAACTTGCTGGGTGTCTAAATAGTTAGACCTGTGAAGCCGGGCTATCTTCTGAGAATATTGCAAAATGTGCTTTCACCTAAAAGCTATTTTAAAATCGGACATATCGAGTGCATAGAGGAGTTCTGTATCTATAATTCTTAAAATAATTGTTGTGCTTTTTGTGAACGTTTATCGTGAGTAATTTAGTAAATTCACCGGCAGTGTTCCGTCGGAATGCTAGTCACATGCTAGTCACATGCTAATGTAAAAAGCTGTTTTTTGATATAAATATTAACTTGATTGAACAAAACATCCATGTATTGTATAACATAATGTCCTAGGGTTGTCATCTGATGAAGATCATCAAAGGTTAGTGCTACATTTAGCTGTGGTTTGGGTTTATGTGACATTATATGCTAGCTTGAAAAATGGGTGTCTGATTATTTCTGGCTGGGTACTCTGCTGACATAATCTAATGTTTTGCTTTCGTTGTAAAGCCTTTTTGAAATCGGACAGTGTGGTTAGATTAACGAGAGTCTTATCTTTAAAATGGTGTAAAATAGTCATATGTTTGAAAAATTGAAGGTTTTGCATTTCTAAGGTATTTGAATAACGCGCCACGGGATTACACTGGCTGTTGAGTAGGTGGGACGCAAGCGTCCCACCTAGCCCATAGAGGTTAAAGACAAGACTCTCGTTAATCTAACCACACTGTCCGATTTCAAAAAGGCTTTACAACGAAAGCAAAACATTAGATTATGTCAGCAGAGTACCCAGCCAGAAATAATCAGACACCCATTTTTCAAGCTAGCATATAATGTCACATAAACCCAAACCACAGCTAAATGCAGCACTAACCTTTGATGATCTTCATCAGATGACACATCTAGGACATTATGTTATACAATACATGCATGTTTTGTTCAATCAACTTCATATTTATATCAAAAATCTGCTTTTTACATTAGCATGTGACGTTCAGAACTAGCAAACTTCCGGTGAATTTACTAAATTACTCACGATAAACGTTTACAAAAAACACAACAATTATTTTAAGAATTATAGATACAGAACTCCTCTATGCACTCGCTATGTCCGATTTTAAAATAGCTTTTCGGTGAAAGCACATTTGCAATATTCTGAGTCGATAGCCCGGCATCACAGGGCTAGGTATTTAGACACCCACCAAGTTTAGCCCTCACCAAAGTCAGATTTACTATAAGAAAAATGTTATTACCTTTGCTGATCTTCGTCAGAATGCACTCCCAGGACTTCTACTTCAATAACAAATGTTGGTTTGGTTCAAAATAATCCATAGTTATGTTGAAATATCCTCTGTTTTGTTCGTGCGTTCAAGACACTATCCGAAGTGTAAAGAAGGGTGACGCGCCCGGCGCGTTTCGTGACAAAACATTTCTAAATATTCCATTACCGTACTTCGAAGCATGTCAACCGCTGTTTAAATTCAATTTTTATGCCATTTTTCTCGTAAAAAAAACGATAATATTCCGACCGGGAAAGCGTGTTTGCGTTCAAAGAGAGAGAAAATAAAAACATGGGATCCCCTCGTGCACGAGCCTCAGTCTGATGGTCCTCTGATAGACCACTTACCAAAGGCGCTAAAGTTTTTCAGCCAGCGGCTGGAATTACATCATTCAGCTTTTTCCCGGGTTCTGAGAGCCTATGGGAGCCGTAGGAAGTGTCACGTTACAGCAAAGATCCTAAATTTTCAATAAACAGAGCCAAGAAGCCCAAGGAATGGTCAGAGAGGGTACTTCCTGTACAGAATCTTCTCAGGTTTTTGCCTGCCATATGAGTTCTGTTATACTCACAGACACCATTCAAACAGTTTTAGAAACTTTAGGGTGTTTTCTATCCAAAGCCAATAATTATATGCATATTCTAGTTTCTGGGCAGTAGTAATAACCAGATTAAATCGGGTACGTTTTTTATCTGGCCATGTAAATACTGCCCCCTAGCCCTAACAGGTTAAATAGTCCTTAGCGTGGGTACTTCCTGTTTAAGTTTCTGCCTATTGGAATGGAGGAGCAAAGTAGAGACGTGGTCAGATTTGACAAAAGGAGGGCAGGGGAGGGCCTTGTAAGCATCGCAGAAGTTAGAGTAGCAGTGATCCAGTGTAGTGCTACAGTCAATATGCTGATATAATTTAGGTAGCCTTGTTCTCAAATTTTCTTTGTTAAAATCCCCAGCTACAATAAATTCAGACTCAGGATATATGGTTTCCAGTTTACATAAAATCCATTGAAGTTCCTTGAGGGCCGTCGTGGTATCGGCTTGAGGGGGAATATACACGGCTGTGACAATAACCAAAGATAATTATCTTGGGAGATAATATGGTTGGCATTTGATTGTGAGGAATTCTATGTCAGGTGAACAAAAAGACTTGAGTTCCTGTTGTTACAATTACACCATGAGTCGTTAATCATGAAACATACACCTCCGCCAATCTCCTTCCCAGAGAGATGTTTATTTCTGTCGGCGCGACGCACTGAGAAACCAGGTAGTTGTACCGACACCGACAGCATATCCCGAGAGAGCCATGATTCCGTGAAACAGAGTATATTACAATCCCTGATGTCTCTCTGGAAAGCAACTCTTGCCCTGATTTCGTTGACCTTGTTACCTAAGGACTGGACATTAGCGAGTAATATACTCGGGAGCGGTGGGTGGTGTGCGCGCCTCCGAAGTCTGACCAGAAGACTGCTTTGTCTTCCTCTTCTCTGGCGGCGTTGTTTTGGATCGGCCTCTGGAATCAGTTAAATTGCCCTGAGTTGTGTGGACAAAGGATCCGCTTCGGGAAAGTCGTATTCCTGGTCGTAAGTTGACGTTGCTCTGATATCCAATAGTTCTCCCCTGCTGTATGTAATAAAACTTGAGATTTTCTGGGCTAACAATGTAGGAAATAATACATTTAAATTTTAAATAAAAAAATACTGAAAAGTTTCCTAAGGATTAGAAGCAAGGCAGCCCTCTCTGTCGGCGCCATCTTGAGCGATATGGTGTGTATGTACTGCACTGAGCTGCTTTACTTAACCTGCTAATAGCTGGTTTTATTAGAGTTGTATTGACTGATGCTGTCTTACTGGTGCATAGAAAGGCATCCTTAGTGTTGATGGTTTTGCTGCATTGGTGGCAGGAGGAGGATTGTGTCTGGGAGGAGACCACGCTGAAGTGATGTCCGTTCAGTGTACATCTCTCTCTGGCCTTGGCCTCTCTCCTCTCGTCTTTGTCTCGACTCTTCTCTCCGTCCTTTTCCTGCAGGTGGTAGAACGGCGATTAGGAATAGAAACAGAATGAGGTTAATGACATGGTGGTGACCTGCTTCGGTCTATACAGTGTTGCTGCTAGGTTAATGACATGGTGGGGACCTGCTTCGGTCTATACAGTGTTGCTGCTAGGTTAATGACATGGTGGTGACCTGCTTCGGTCTATACAGTGTTGCTGCTAGGTTAATGACATGGTGGGGACCTGCTTCGGTCTATACAGTGTTGCTGCTAGGTTAATGACATGGTGGTGACCTGCTTCGGTCTTACAGGTGCTGCTAAGAATGGTGTGACCTGCTTCAGTCTATACAGTGTTGCTGCTAGGTTAATGACATGGTGGGGACCTGCTTCAGTCTATACAGTGTTGCTGCTAGGTTAATGACATGGTGGGGACCTGCTTCAGTCTATACAGTGTTGCTGCTAGGTTAACGACATGGTGGGGACCTGCTTCAGTCTATACAGTGTTGCTGCTAGGTAAGACACTACTGACCACTACTGACCAGGAGCTGTTCCTCTGTATGGATACTATCCCTGATATAGACCACTACAGACCACTACTGACCACTACAGACCACTACTGACCACTACTGACCACTACAGACCACTACTGACCACTACAGATCACTACTGACCACTACTGACCAGGAGCTGTTCCTCTGTATGGATACTAGCCCTGATATAGACCACTACAGACCACTACTGACCACTACAGACCACTACTGACCACTACTGACCACTACAGACCACTACTGACCACTACAGATCACTACTGACCACTACTGACCAGGAGCTGTTCCTCTGTATGGATACTAGCCCTGATATAGACCACTACAGACCACTACTGACCACTACTGACCACTACAGACCACTACTGATCACTACTGACCACTACTGACCACTACAGACCACTACAGACCACTACTGACCACTACTGACCACTACAGATCACTACTGACCACTACTGACCACTACAGACCACTACTGACCACTACAGACCACTACAGATCACTACTGACCACTACAGACCACTACTGACCACTACAGACCACTACTGACCACTACGGACCACTACAGACCACTACAGACCACTACAGACCACTACTGATCACTACTGATCACTACTGACCACTACTGACCACTACAGACCACTACTGACCACTACTGACCACTACAGACCACTACTGACCACTACAGACCACTACTGACCACTACAGACCACTACAGACCACTACAGACCACTACTGATCACTACTGACCACTACTGATCACTACTGACCACTACAGACCACTACTGACCACTACAGACCACTACAGACCACTACAGACCACTACTGACCACTACTGACCACTACTGATCACTACTGATCACTACTGACCACTACAGACCACTACAGACCACTACTCACCAGGAGCTGTCCCTCTGTATGGTTACTAGCCCTGATATAGACCACTACTGACCACTACAGACCACTACTGACCACTACTGACCACTACTGATCACTACTGACCACTACAGACCACTACAGACCACTACTCACCAGGAGCTGTCCCTCTGTATGGTTACTAGCCCTGATATAGACCACTACTGACCACTACAGACCACTACTGACCACTACTGACCACTACAGATCACTACTGACCACTACTGACCACTACAGACCACTACAGACCACTACTGACCACTACAGATCACTACTGACCACTACTGACCACTACAGACCACTACAGATCACTACTGACCACTACAGACCACTACTGACCACTACAGACCACTACTGACCACTACAGACCACTACTGACCACTACAGATCACTACTGACCACTACTGACCAGGAGCTGTTCCTCTGTATGGATACTAGTCCTGATATAGACCACTACTGACCACTACAGACCACTACTGATCACTACTGACCACTACTGACCACTACTGACCAGGAGCTGTTCCTCTGTATGGATACTAGCCCTGATATAGACCACTACTGATCACTACTGACCACTACTGACCACTACAGACCACTACTGACCACTACAGATCACTACTGACCACTACTGACCACTACAGACCACTACTGACCACTACAGATCACTACTGACCACTACTGACCACTACAGACCACTACTGACCACTACTGACCAGGAGCTGTTCCTCTGTATGGATACTAGTCCTGATATAGACCACTACTGACCACTACAGACCACTACTGACCACTACTGACCACTACAGACCACTACTGACCACTACTGACCACTACTGATCACTACAGACCACTACTGACCACTACTGACCACTACTGACCACTACAGACCACTAATGACCACTACTGACCACTACAGACCACTACTGACCACTACAGATCACTACTGACCACTACTGACCACTTCTGACCACTACTGACCACTACAGACCACTACTGACCACTACTGACCAGGAGCTGTTCCTCTGTATGGATACTAGTCCTGATATAGACCACTACTGACCACTACAGACCACTACTGACCACTACTGACCAGGAGCTGTTCCTCTGTATGGATACTAGTCCTGATATAGACCACTACTGACCACTACAGACCACTACTGACCACTACTGACCACTACAGACCACTACTGACCACTACTGACCACTACTGATCACTACTGACCACTACTGACCACTACTGACCACTACAGACCACTACAGACCACTACTGACCACTACTGACCACTACAGACCACTAATGACCACTACTGACCACTACAGACCACTACTGACCACTACAGATCACTACTGACCACTACTGACCACTTCTGACCACTACTGACCACTACAGACCACTACTGACCACTACTGACCAGGAGCTGTTCCTCTGTATGGATACTAGTCCTGATATAGACCACTACTGACCACTACAGACCACTACTGACCACTACTGACCACTACAGACCACTACTGACCACTACAGATCACTACTGACCACTACTGACCACTACTGACCACTACTGACCACTACAGACCAGGAGCTGTTCCTCTGTATGGATACTAGTCCTGATATAGACCACTACTGACCACTACAGACCACTACTGATCACTACTGACCACTACAGACCACTACTGACCACTACTGATCACTACTGACCACTACAGACCACTACTGACCACTACTGACCACTACAGACCACTACTGACCACTACAGACCACTACTGACCACTACTGACCACTACTGACCACTACTGACCACTACAGACCACTACTGACCACTACTGACCACTACTGACCACTACAGACCACTACTGACCACTACAGACCACTACAGACCACTACTGACCACTACAGACCACTACTGACCACTACAGACCACTACAGACCACTACAGACCACTACTGACCACTACAGACCACTACTGACCACTACAGACCACTACAGACCACTACTGACCACTACAGACCACTACTGACCACTACTGACCACTACTGACCACTACTGACCACTAATGACCACTACTGACCACTACTGACCACTACAGACCAGGAGTTGTCCCTCTGTATGGTTACTAGTCCTGATATAATCTGACGTCTGCATTGACCATGCAGCGTTTACAGTCCTACGTCCTCTGCGGAAGTCAGGGCCTTTTCATACTTCCTGAGCTTCGCAGAGCAGCGCAGAGCTGTTGTGAAGGAAGTTGTCAAGGAAGTGAATTTGTGTTTACACAAGACCTCCCGCCCCCACCTACCCCGTCGACCAATCATGTCAATGTGGATGCCATACGAAGCCGTCCACATTCGTTACACTATGTGACAGTATTGCATCGCAACCCCTCCTTACAGCACCTCTCCGACCACATTTTGGCATCGTCTCTTACGCTGCACTTCCCCTTTATTTAGATTCAGTATGTTGCAAGCAGCGGGAATAGCAACAACAACAAAAAACTCTCTCCTAATACAGAACAACAACTTTGTCATCATCTCAATTTTTCTCAGAAAATCAAGCGCGAGCATGTTTAAAACATCGACTTCCAGTAGCTGTTAGTCAAAAACAAAGCAGCCAATAACATGGGAAATCCTCTGAGAAAACCTGCTCTTTAAACAACGCAGAGGCCAGAGGCATTTTGATTGCTTATTAATATAGAGAAACAGCTGAAAACAGGCTGAATTAATAACAGGATATATTTTACACCGAGTGGAAATGGAGATGCTAACTGGACCAGAATCACACTGTTAATTCCTACCAAACCCATCTGTATCCTACCTACTCCTGTCGTACCTACCCCCTTTTAGACACAAGTCGCGTATTGTGACCCCTTTTCCTAACAAGTTAGACTGTATGACATCTGTCTGTTTCCCTGCTACTCCAACCATTATGTTCTACCATTCCAGACATACAGCTGATTTACAAACTGACTCACATACTTTAACAGGTTCCATACAGAGTTACAAACCCCAGGTGACTCACCTACCCCTGTACCTACCCCTATACCTACCCCTATATCTACCCCTATATCTACCCCTATACCTACCCCTGTCCTCTACCTCTATACCTACCCCTATATCTACCCCTGTACCTACCCCTGTCCTCTACCCCTATACCTACCCCTATACCTACCCCTGTCCTCTACCCCTATACCTACCCCGGACCTCTACCCCTGTCCTCCTACTGTACCTACCTCTAGTCCTCGCCGACACTTTAACTTCATGGAGAGACCTCGGACATCAAAGAACCTTCGATGCAACATCTCTGTTACGTTCAGTGAGTGTGAGCCCCAGACAGGCTGATATCTATCCTTCCAATGCTACGACCATCTAAACCACAGCCTCCACGGACTGAACACCACAGCACTTCACAACACCAGTTCCTATCAGAGTAGGGAGAGAGACAGAGACCAGGAGGTGGTGCAACAGTGTACAGGAAGTGGTGCTGTTTATGACTTAACCCCCATCTCCAGTGGTAAGAGAGGTATTCATAGAATGACATAGAACTCTGGTGGTCTGTCTTAGCTGCTGGTCGTGGCTGAGGCCTGTCTTAGCTGCTGGTCGTGGCTGAGGTCTGTCTTAGCTGCTGGTTGTGGCTGAGGTCTGTCTTAGCTGCTGGTCGTGGCTGAGGTCTGCCTTAGCTGCTGGTTGTGGCTGAGGTCTGTCTTAGCTGCTGGTCGTGGCTGAGGTCTGTCTTAGCTGCTGGTTGTGGCTGAGGTCTGTCTTAGCTGCTGGTCGTGGCTGAGGTCTGTCTTAGCTGCTGGTTGTGGCAGAGGACTGTCTTAGCTGCTGATCGTGGCTGAGGACTGTCTTAGCTGCTGGTCGTGGCTGAGGTCTGTCTTAGCTGCTGGTCGTGGCTGAGGTCTGTCTTAGCTGCTGGTCGTGGCTGAGGTCTACCTTAGCTGCTGGTCGTGGCTGAGGTCTGTCTTAGCTGCTGGTCGTGGCTGAGGACTGCCTTAGCTGCTGGTCGTGGCTGAGGTCTGTCTTAGCTGCTGGTCGTGGCTGAGGTCTGCCTTAGCTGCTGGTTGTGGCTGAGGTCTGCCTTAGCTGCTGGTCGTGGCTGAGGTCTGTCTTAGCTGCTGGTTGTGGCTGAGGTCTGTCTTAGCTGCTGGTCGTGGCTGAGGTCTGCCTTAGCTGCTGGTTGTGGCTGAGGTCTGTCTTAGCTGCTGGTCGTGGCAGAGGACTGTCTTAGCTGCTGGTCGTGGCTGAGGTCTGTCTTAGCTGCTGGTCGTGGCTGAGGTCTGCCTTAGCTGCTGGTTGTGGCTGAGGTCTGTCTTAGCTGCTGGTCGTGGCTGAGGTCTGCCTTAGCTGCTGGTTGTGGCTGAGGTCTGCCTTAGCTGCTGGTCGTGGCTGAGGTCTGCCTTAGCTGCTGGTCGTGGCTGAGGTCTGTCTTAGCTGCTGGTCGTGGCTGAGGTCTGCCTTAGCTGCTGGTCGTGGCTGAGGTCTGTCTTAGCTGCTGGTCGTGGCTGAGGTCTGCCTTAGCTGCTGGTCGTGGCTGAGGACTGTCTTAGCTGCTGGTTGTGGCAGAGGACTGTCTTAGCTGCTGATCGTGGCTGAGGACTGTCTTAGCTGCTGGTTGTGGCTGAGGTCTGTCTTAGCTGCTGGTCGTGGCTGAGGTCTGTCTTAGCTGCTGGTTGTGGCTGAGGTCTGTCTTAGCCGCTGGTTGTGGCTGAGGTCCGTCTTAGCTGCTGGTTGTGGCTGAGGTCTGTCTTAGCCGCTGGTTGTGGCTGAGGTCCGTCTTAGCTACTGGTTGTGGCTGAGGTCTGTCTTAGCCGCTGGTTGTGGCTGAGGTCCGTCTTAGCCACTGGTTGTGGCTGAGGTCTGTCTTAGCTGCTGGTTGTGGCTGAGGTCTGTCTTAGCTGCTGGCCCTTTAAAGTGACTGGCTAGCTGCAGTGGTGACAGAGAGAGAGAGAGCTGGAGTCCGTAGAGAGAGTGTCCTCTTCCTGTTCTACTTCTCTTACCGCTCAGCGCTGCTGCTACTAATACTACTCTGTGTCTCCGGTATCGATCTCACATCTCTTCCCTTCTCTCTGGCTCTCGACAACACCACACACCACTCACTGTAACATTAGCACGACGTCATCAACTGAGTGAGATCAAATTAGGGTCATGTCACGGTGAAACGTGAAAACAGACCTCTTGGTGATATGTGAAAACAGACCTCTTTGGTGTAACACCACCAAATCTCTTAATAATAATAATATACCAAAGTGATTAAAAACCCATTCATAACAATGGGTCAACTTATAACCTTCACCTGAAGTTTTTCAGAGTTGAAATATGTTTATCTGTGAAAACAGATTGGGGTTCCTCTGAAACACTAGGGCGTTCTGAACAGGGACAGTGAAAATGGGAAGAAGTCAAGTACAGATGTCATATCTTTATTTGAGTCAGTTTCACACAGCAGCAAAAATAATCCTGCAGCAACAGGAAATGTGAATTCTTATGTGGATTATAATTAATGGACATTTTTTTGTTTGTAAGGGTTGATACATTTTTTTTGTTCGGGAAAATCGAGTCTGAAATGGGAAATTACAAACTTTTTAAAACTACAATAGACACAGGAAAATTCAGCAACAACAGGATGATCAAATTAAGATGTAACATTGTATTTCAGCAGAGGACTGCAAACAGTTTGGGTTAATCCTGAAACATAACCTTGTGATTAATAGTGATGATGAGATCAATTGGATGATAATGGTCACCCTGGTCTTCTTGTACATCTTGCTCGAGGTAGCCTATAATAGTAGTAGTAGTAGTATTAGTATTAGTAGTAAACTCAGCAAGAAAAGAAACATCCCTTTTTCAGGACCCAAACCTTTGTCATTCAAAGATCATTTGAAAAAATCCAAATAACTTCACAGATCATCATTGTAAAGGGTTTAAACACTGTTTCCCGTGCTTGTTCAATGAACCATAAACAATTAATGAACATTCACCTGTGGAACGGTCGTTAAGACACTAACAGCTTACAGACGGTAGGCAATTAAGGTCACAGTTATGAAAACTTAGGACACTAAAGAGGCCTTTCTACTGACTCTGAAAAACACCAAAAGAAAGATGCCCAGGGTCCCTGCTCATCTGCGTGAACGTGCCTTAGGCACGCTGCAAGGAGGCATGAGAACTGCAGATGTGGCCAGGGCAATAAATTGCAATGTCTGTACTGTGAGACGCCTAAGACAGTGTTACAGGGAGACAGGGCGGACAGCTGATTGTCCTCGCAGAGCAAGACCACGTGTAAAAACACCTGCAAAGGATTGGTACATCCAAACATCACACCTGCGGGGACAGGTACAGGGTGGCAACAACAACTGCCCGAGTCACACCAGGAACGCACAATCCCTCCATTAGTGCTGAGACTGTCCGCAATAGGCTGAGAGAGGCTGGACTGAGGGCTTGTAGGCCTGTTGTAAGGCAGGTCCTCACCGGACATCACCGGCAACAACGTCGCCTATGGGCACAAACCCACCGTCGCTGGACCAGACAGGACTGGCAAAAAGTGCTCTTCACTGACGAGTCGCGGATTTGTCTCACCAGAGGTGATGGCCGGATTCGCGTTTATCGTCGAAGGAATGAGCGCTACACCGGGACCTGTACTCTGGAGCGGGATCGATTTGGAGGTGGAGGGTCTGTCATGGTCTGGGGCGGTGTGTCACAGCATCATCGGACTGAGCTTGTTGTCATTGCAGGCAATCTCAACGCTGTGCATTACAGGGAAGACATCCTCCTCCCTCATGTGGTACCCTTCCTGCAGGCTCATCCTGACATGACCCTCCAGCATGACAATGCCACCAACCATACTGCTCGTTATGTGTTTGATTTCCTGCAAGACAGGAATGTCAGTGTTCTGCCATGGCCAGCAAAGAGCCCGGATCTCAATCCCATTGAGCACATCTGGGACCTGTTGGATCGGAGGGTGAGGGCTAGGGCCATTCCCCCCAGAAATGTCCGAGAACTTGCAGGTGCCATGGTGGAAGAGTGGGGTAACATCTCACAGCAAGAACTGGCAAATCTGGTGCAGTCCATGAGGAGGAGATGCACTGCAGTGGCCACACCAGATACTGACTGTTACTTTTAATTTTGACCCCCCCCTTTGTTCAGGGACACATTATTCCATTTCTGTTAGTCACATGTCTGTGGAACTTGTTCAGTTTATGTCTCAGTTGTTGAATCTTGTTATGTTCATACAAATATTTACACATGTTAAGTTTGCTGAAAATTAACACAGTTGACAGTGAGATGATATACATTTTTTTCCTGAGTTCAGTATTAGCATAGTAGTAGTATTTGTATTTATGTGTAGTGGTAGTATTTGTATTTATGTGTAGTAGTAGTATTTGTATTTATGTGTAGTCGTAGTATTTGTATTTATGTGTAGTAGTATTTGTATGTATGTGTAGTAGTATTTGTATTGATGTGTAGTAGTAGTATTTGTATTTATGTGTCGTAGTATTTGTATTTATGTGTAGTAGTATTTGTATTTATGTGTAGTAGTAGTATTTGTATTTATGTGTAGTAGTATTTGTATTATGTGTAGTAGTAGTATTTGTATTTATGTGTAGTAGTAGCATTTGTATTTATGTGTAGTAGTAGTATTTGTATTTATGTGTAGTGGTAGTATTTGTATTTATGTGTAGTGGTAGTATTTGTATTGATGTGTAGTAGTAGTATTTGTATTTATGTGTCGTAGTATTTGTATTTATGTGTAGTAGTAGTATTTGTATTTATGTGAGTAGTATTTGTATTTATGTGTGTAGTAGTATTTGTATTTATGTGTAGTAGTTCAAATGTGGTTTTCGTGCCAACTACAGCATTCGGACAACCTGTTGGGGATAGGGGGCAGTATTTGCACGGCCGGATAAAAAACGTACCCGATTTAATCTGGTTACTATTCCTGCCCACTAACTAGAATATGCATATAATTGTTTGATTTGGATAGAAAACACCCTAAAGTTCCTAAAACTGTTTGAATGGTGTCTGTGAGTATAACAGAACTCATTTGGCAGGCCAAAACCTGAGAAGATTCCAAACAGGAAGCGCTCTCTCGGACTATTTCTTGGCCTTCTTGATCATCTCTATCCAAAACAGGGGATCTCCGGCATAACGTGACATTTTCTAACGCTCCCATAGGCTCTCAGAAGGCACCAGAACGTTGAATGGTGACTTTGCAGGCCATGGCTGAAAAACAGTAGCGCATTTGGATAGTGGTCGATCTGAGAACAATGAGACTGGGGCGCGTGCACGAGCCGACACCATGTTTTTATTTTTTGGTCTTTGAACGAAAACAGGGTTTTCCGGTCGGAATATTATCGCTTTTTTACGAGAAAAATCTCATAAAAATTGATTTTAAACAGCGTTTGACATGCTTCGAAATACGGTAATGGAATATTTTGATTTTCTTTGTCACGAAACGCGCCGGGCGCATCACCCTTCTTTACCCTTCGGATAGTGTCTTGAACGCACGAACAAAACGCCGCTATTTGGATATAACTATGGATTATTTGGAACCAAACCAACATTTGTTATTGAAGTAGAAGTCCTGGGAGTGCATTCTGACGAAGAACAGCAAAGGTAATCCAATTTTTCTAATAGTAAATCTGAGTTTGGTGAGTACCACACTTGGTGGGTGTAGCTAGCCTGTGATGGCCGGGCTATCTACTCAGAATATTGCAAAATGTGCTTTCACCGAAAAGCTATTTTAAAATCGGACACCGCGATTGCATAAAGGAGTTCTGTATCTATAATTCTTAAAATAATTGTTATGTTTTTTGTGAACGTTTATCGTGAGTAATTTAGTAAATTCACCGGAAGTGTTCGGTGGGAATGCTAGTCACATGCTAGTCACATGCTAATGTAAAAAGCTGTTTTTTGATATAAATATGAACTTGATTGAACAAAACATGCATGTATTGTATAACATAATGTCCTAGGAGTGTCATCTGATGAAGATCATCAAAGGTTAGTGCTGCATTTAGCTGTGGTTTGGGTTTCTGTGACATTATATGCTAGCTTGAAAAATGGGTGTCTGATTATTTCTGGCTGGGTACTCTGCTGACATAATCTAATGTTTTGCTTTCGTTGTAAAGCCTTTTTGAAATCGGACAGTGTGGTTAGATTAACGAGAGTCTTGTCTTTAAAATGGTGTAAAATAGTCATATGTTTCAGAAATTGAAGTAATAGCATTTCTAAGGTATTTGAATATCGCGCCACGGGATTCCACTGGCCATTTTTCTCGTAAAAAAGCGATAATATTCCGACCGGGAATCTACGTTTAGGTAAACAGACGAAAGAAAATAAAGCATGGGGTCGACTCGGGCACGCGCCTAAGCACATAGTACTCTGATCGGCCACTTGCCAAACGCGATAATGTGTTTCAGCCAGAGGCTGCCTCGATATCATTCAGCTTTTTCCCGGGCTCTGAGAGCCTATGGGAGCCGTAGAAAGTGTCACGTTATCGCAAAGATCCTCAGTCTTCAATAAAAAGAGCCAAGATGAACAACAACTTGTCAGACAGGCCACTTCCTGTTTGGAATCTTCTCAGGTTTTGCCTGCCATATGAGTTCTGTTATACTCACAGACACCATTCAAACAGTTTTAGAAACTTTAGGGTGTTTTCTATCCAAAGCCAATAATTATATGCATATTCTAGTTACTGGGCAGGAGTAGTAACCAGATTAAATCGGGTACGTTTTTTATCCGGCCGTGTCAATACTGCCCCCTAGCCCTAACAGGTTAAAGCCCCCTTTACTGGCTCAAATAGCAAACCAGTCAACCCTTAGTAAACTTCTGGAAAAAAATGGTGTTTGACCAGATACAATGCTATTTCATGGTAAACAAATTGACAACAGACTTTCAGCACGCTTATAGGGGAGGACATTCAACAAGCACAGCACTTACACAAATGACTGATGATTGGCTGAGAGAAATTGATGACATTATTGATCATAGTCTGCTGCTGGAAAAATGTATGTGTTATGGCTTTACACCCCCTGCTATAATGGCTTTACACCCCCTGCTATAATGGCTTTACACCCCCTGCTATAATGGCTTTACACCCCCTGCTATAATGGCTTTACACCCCCTGCTATAATGGCTTTACACCCCCTGCTATAATGGCTTTACACCCCCTGCTATAATGGCTTTACACCCCCTGCTATAATGTGGATAAAGGGTTACTTGTCTAACAGAACACAGAGGGTGTTCTTTAATGGAAGCCTCTCATACATAATCCTGTTAGAATCAGGAATTCCCCAGTGTAGCTGTTTAGGCCCCTTGCTTTTTTTTTACATTTTTACTAATGACAGGCCACTGACTGAGTAAAGCCAGAGTGTCTATGTATGCGGATGACTCAACACTATCCACGTCAGCTACTACAGCGACTGAAATGACTGCAACACTCAACAAAGAGCTGCAGTTCGTTTCAGAGTGGGTGGCAAGGAATAAGTTAGTCCTAAATATTTCTGAAACTAAAAGCATTGTATTTGGAACAAAACACTCACTAAACCCTAAACCTCAACTAAATCTTGTAATAAATAATGTGGAAATTGAGCAAGTTGAGGAGACTAAACTGCTTGGAGTAACACTGGATTGTAAACTGTCCTGGTCAAAACATATTGATACAACAGTAGCTAAGATGGGGAGAAGTCTGTCCATAATAAAGCACTGCTCTGCCTTCTTAACAACTCTATCAACAAGGCAGGTCCTACAGGCCCTAGTTTCTACCTTCTTAACAACACTATCAACAAGGCAGGTCCTACAGGCCCTAGTTTCTACCTTCTTAACAGCACTATCAACAAGGCAGGTCCTACAGGCCCTAGTTTCTACCTTCTTAACAACACTATCAACAAGGCAGGTCCTACAGGCCCTAGTTTCTACCTTCTTAACAACACTATCAACAAGGCAGGTCCTACAGGCCCTAGTTTCTACCTTCTTAACAACACTATCAACAAGGCAGGTCCTACAGGCCCTAGTTTCTACCTTCTTAACAACTCTATCAACAAGGCAGGTCCTACAGGCCCTAGTTTCTACCTTCTTAACAGCACTATCAACAAGGCAGGTCCTACAGGCCCTAGTTTCTACCTTCTTAACAGCACTATCAACAAGGCAGGTCCTACAGGCCCTAGTCCTACTTTAGTCACACCTTGACTACTGTTCAGTTGTGTGATCAGGTGCCACAAAAAAGGACTTAGGAAAGATGCAATTGTCTCAGAACAGGGCAGCACGGCTGGCCTTTGGATGGGCACAGAGAGCTAACATTAATAATATGCATGTCAATCTCTCCTGGCTCAAAGTGGAGGAGAGATCGACTTCATCACTACTTGTATTTGTGAGAGGTATTGACATGTTGAATGCACCGAGCTGTCTGTTTAAACTACTGGCACACAGCTCAGACACCCAGACATACCCCAGAAGACATGCCACCAGAGGTCTGTTTAAACTACTGGCACACAGCTCAGACACCCATACATACCCCACAAGACATGCCACCAGAGGTCTGTTTAAACTACTGGCACACAGCTCAGACACCCATCCATACCCCACAAGACATGCCACCAGAGGTCTGTTTAAACTACTGGCACACAGCTCAGACACCCATCCATACCCCACAAGACATGCCACCAGAGGTCTGTTTAAACTACTGGCACACAGCTCAGACACCCATCCATACCCCACAAGACATGCCACCAGAGGTCTGTTTAAACTACTGGCACACAGCTCAGACACCCATCCATACCCCACAAGACATGCCACCAGAGGTCTGTTTAAACTACTGGCACACAGCTCAGACACCCATCCATACCCCACAAGACATGCCACCAGAGGTCTGTTTAAACTACTGGCACACAGCTCAGACACCCATCCATACCCCACAAGACATGCCACCAGAGGTCTGTTTAAACTACTGGCACACAGCTCAGACACCCCATCCATACCCCACAAGACATGCCACCAGAGGTCTGTTTAAACTACTGGCACACAGCTCAGACACCCCATCCATACCCCACAAGACATGTCACCAGAGGTCTGTTTAAACTGACTGGCATACAGCTCAGACACCCATACATACCCCACAAGACATGCCACCAGAGGTCTGTCTAAACTACTGGCACACAGCTCAGACACCCATCCATACCCCACAAGACATGCCACCAGAGGTCTGTTTAAACTACTGGCACACAGCTCAGACACCCATCCATACCCCACAAGACATGCCACCAGAGGTCTCTTCACAGTCCCCAAGTCCAGATCAGACTATGGGAGGAGCACAGTACTACATAGAGCCATGACTACATGGAACTCTATTCCACATCAGGTAACTGATGCAGCAGGAGAATCAGATTAAAAAGCAGGTAAAAATACACCTTATGGAACAGCAGGGACTGTGAAGCAACACAAACATAGGCACAGACACATGCATACGCACACACGATAACATATGCACTATACACACACATGGATTTAGTACTGTAGATATGTGGTAGTGGTGGTTTTAGGGGCCTGAGGGAACACAGTGTGTTGTGAAATCTGTGAATGTATTGTTTTTGAAATTGTATAAACTGCCTTAATAATTTTGCTTTGGCAGCAGCTAGTGAGGATCCATAATAATTGTTTTTGATATACTGTTTATATAGCATGTTTGATATATCTCACCCCCATACTGTTATTTATTTTATTTATCTTGCTCCTTTGCACCCCAGTATCTCTACTTGCACATTCATCTTCTGCACATCTACCATTCCAGTGTTTAATTGCTAAATTGTAATTATTACACCACTATGGTCTATTTATTGCCTTACCTCCTCACGCCATTTGCACACACTGTATATAGACTTTTCTATTGTGTTATTGACTGTACGTTTGTTTATTCCACGTGTAACTCTGTGTTGTTGTTTGTGTCGCACTGCTTTGCTTTATCTTGACCAGGTCGCAGCAGTAAATGAGAACTTGTTCTCAACTAGCCTACCTGGTTAAATAAAGGTGAAATTAAAAATAAATTAAAAATATTCAGCCTGGTTAAATAAAGGTGAAATAAACATTTTTGTTTGTGTGTTTTAACCACTCCTATGTAAATAGTAGATTATCAGACACTCAACAAGAAGGTCTGATTTCATTATTACTGAAACAGGATCCAAGTGGTAAATATAAAGATCCAGTTCGTTAAAAGAGGAGGCCTTGCACTTCAGTGTTGTGATGCAAAAAACTCTATCAAAATGTATGTATATATATATATATACAGGATCCACTTGGATCCTGTTTCCGTAATAATGAAATCAGACCTTCTTGTTGCGTGTCTGATAATCTACTATTGAAATGTTCCAGGTATTTATATATAAACTCCAGTCGTACTTTATCAAAAGCCTTTTCAAAGTCAGCTTTGAATAGCAGGCCTGGTTACCCATATTTTTCATAGTGTTCTATTGTTTCCAGTACTTGTCTTATATTATCGCCGATGTATCGTCCATGTAAAAATAACCTGTCTGATTATTTTTACATTTACATTTTAGTCATTTAGTAGACGCTCTTATCCAGAGCGACTTACAGTAGTGAATGCATACATTTCATACAACTGATACATTTTTTTTTTTTCTGTGCTGGCCCCCCGTGGGAATCGAACCTACAACCCTGGTGTTGCAAACACCATGCTCTACCAACTGAGCTACAGGGAAGGCTGTACAGGGAAGGCTGATTATAATGAATAATGTCCGACAATACCTTTTTAATTCTATGTGCTATACATTTATACATACATATACATATATATATGTATATGTATGTATAAATGTATAGCACATAGAAGTAGTAGTAATATTGTAGTAGTTTAGTAATAATGCAGTAGTGTAGTAGTAATATTGTAGTAGATTAGTAATAATGCAGTAGTGTAGTAGTAATATTGTAGCAGTTTAGTAATAATGCAGTGGTTTAGTAGTAATGTAGTAGTAATGTATTATTAGTGTAGTAGTAATATTGTAGTAGTTTAGTAATAATGCAGTAGTGTAGTAGTAATATTGTAGTAGTTTAGTAATAATGCAGTAGTGTAGTAGTAGTAGTGTAGTAGTAATGTAGTAGTAATGTATTATTAGTGTAGTAGTAATATTGAGGTAGTTTAGTAATAATGCAGTAGTGTAGTAGTAATATTGTAGTAGTTTAGTAATAATGCAGTAGTGTAGTAGTAATGTAGTAGTGGGGTAGTAGTGTAGTAGTACTATTGTAGTAGTTTAGTAATAATGCAGTAGTGTAGTAGTAATATTGTAGTAGTTTAGTAATAATGCAGTAGTGTAGTAGTAATGTAGTAGTAGTTTAGTAATAATGCAGTAGTGTAGTAGTAATATTGTAGTAATTTAGTAATACTGTAGTAGTGAAGTAGTAATATTGTAGTAGTTTAGTAATAATGCAGTAGTGTATTAGTAATGTAGGAGTAGTGTAGTAGTAATGTATTATTAGTGTAGTAGTACTATTGTAGTAGTTTAGTAATAATGCAGTAGTGTAGTAGTAATATTGTAGTAGTTTAGTAATAATGCAGTAGCGTAGTAGTAATGTAGTAGTAGTTTAGTATTAATGCAGTAGTGTAGTAGTAATGTAGTAGTAGTTTAGTAATAATGCAGTAGTGTAGTAGTAATATTGTAGTAGTTTAGTAATAATGCAGTAGTGTAGAAGTAATGTAGTAGTAGTGTAGTAGTGTAGTAGTACTACTGTAGTAGTTTAGTAATAATGCAGTAGTGTAGTAGTAATATTGTAGTAGTTTAGTAATAATGCAGTAGTGTAGTAGTAATGTAGTAGTAGTTTAGTAATAATGCAGTAGTGTAGTAGTAATATTGTAGTAATTTAGTAATAATGCAGTAGTGTAGTAGTAATATTGTAGTAGTTTAGTAATAATGCAGAAGTGTAGTAGTACTATTGTAGTAGTTTAGTAATAATGCAGTAGTGTAGTAGTAATATTGTAGTAGTTTAGTAATAATGCAGTAGCGTAGTAGTAATGTAGTAGTAGTTTAGTAATAATGCAGTAGTGTAGTAGTAATATTGTAGTAGTTTAGTAATAATGCAGTAGTGTAGTAGTAATGTAGTAGTACTGTAGTAGTAATGTAGTAGTAATGTATTATTAGTGTAGTAGTAATATTGTAGTAGTTTAGTAATAATGCAGTAGTGTAGTAGTAATATTGTAGTAGTTTAGTAATAATGCAGTAGTGTAGTAGTAATGTAGTAGTAGTTTAGTAATAATGCAGTAGTGTAGTAGTAATATTGTAGTAATTTAGTAATAATGCAGTAGTGTAGTAGTAATATTGTAGTAGTTTAGTAATAATGCAGTAGTGTAGTAGTAATGTAGTAGTACTGTAGTAGTAATGTAGTAGTAATGTATTATTAGTGTAGTAGTAATATTGTAGTAGTTTAGTAATAATGCAGTAGTGTAGTAGTAATGTAGTAGTAGTGTAGTAGTGTAGTAGTACTATTGTAGTAGTTTAGTAATAATGCAGTAGTGTAGTAGTAATATTGTAGTAGTTTAGTAATAATGCGGTAGTGTAGTAGTAATGTAGTAGTAGTTAAGTAATAATGCAGTAGTGTAGTAGTAATATTGTAGTAATTTAGTAATACTGTAGTAGTGAAGTAGTAATATTGTAGTAGTTTAGTAATAATGCAGTAGTGTATTAGTAATGTAGTAGTAGTGTAGTAGTAATGTATTATTAGTGTAGTAGTACTATTGTAGTAGTTTAGTAATAATGCAGTAGTGTAGTAGTAATATTGTAGTAGTTTAGTAATAATGCAGTAGCGTAGTAGTAATGTAGTAGTAGTTTAGTAATAATGCAGTAGTGTAGTAGTAATATTGTAGTAGTTTAGTAATAATGCAGTAGTGTAGTAGTAATGTAGTAGTACTGTAGTAGTAATGTAGTAGTAATGTAGTAGTAGTGTAGTAGTAATATTGTAGTAGTTTAGTAATAATGCAGTAGTGTAGTAGTAATATTGTAGTAGTTTAGTAATAATGCAGTAGTGTAGAAGTAATGTAGTAGAAGTGTAGTAGTGTAGTAGTACTACTGTAGTAGTTTAGTAATAATGCAGTAGTGTAGTAGTAATATTGTAGTAGTTTAGTAATAATGCAGTAGTGTAGTAGTAATGTAGTAGTAGTTTAGTAATAATGCAGTAGTGTAGTAGTAATATTGTAGTAATTTAGTAATAATGCAGTAGTGTAGTAGTAATATTGTAGTAGTTTAGTAATAATGCAGAAGTGTAGTAGTAATGTAGTAGTAGTGTAGTAGTAATGTATTATTAGTGTAGTAGTACTATTGTAGTAGTTTAGTAATAATGCAGTAGTGTAGTAGTAATATTGTAGTAGTTTAGTAATAATGCAGTAGTGTAGTAGTAATGTAGTAGTAGTTTAGTAATAATGCAGTAGTGTAGTAGTAATATTGTAGTAGTTTAGTAATAATGCAGTAGTGTAGTAGTAATATTGTAGTAGTTTAGTAATAATGCAGTAGTGTAGAAGTAATGTAGTAGTAGTGTAGTAGTGTAGTAGTACTACTGTAGTAGTTTAGTAATAATGCAGTAGTGTAGTAGTAATATTGTAGTAGTTTAGTAATAATGCAGTAGTGTAGTAGTAATATTGTAGTAGTTTAGTAATAATGCAGTAGTGTAGAAGTAATGTAGTAGTAGTGTAGTAGTGTAGTAGTACTAATGTAGTAGTTTAGTAGTAATGCAGTAGTGTAGTAGTAATATTGCAGTAGTTTAGTAATAATGCAGTAGTGTAGTAGTAATGTAGTAGTAGTTTAGTAATAATGCAGTAGTGTAGTAGTAATATTGTAGTAATTTAGTAATAATGCAGTAGTGTAGTAGTAATATTGTAGTAGTTTAGTAATAATGCAGAAGTGTAGTAGTACTATTGTAGTAGTTTAGTAATAATGCAGTAGTGTAGTAGTAATATTGTAGTAGTTTAGTAATAATGCAGTAGCGTAGTAGTAATGTAGTAGTAGTTTAGTAATAATGCAGTAGTGTAGTAGTAATATTGTAGTAGTTTAGTAATAATGCAGTAGTGTAGTAGTAATGTAGTAGTACTGTAGTAGTAATGTAGTAGTAATGTATTATTAGTGTAGTAGTAATATTGTAGTAGTTTAGTAATAATGCAGTAGTGTAGTAGTAATATTGTAGTAGTTTAGTAATAATGCAGTAGTGTAGTAGTAATGTAGTAGTAGTTTAGTAATAATGCAGTAGTGTAGTAGTAATATTGTAGTAATTTAGTAATAATGCAGTAGTGTAGTAGTAATATTGTAGTAGTTTAGTAATAATGCAGTAGTGTAGTAGTAATGTAGTAGTACTGTAGTAGTAATGTAGTAGTAATGTATTATTAGTGTAGTAGTAATATTGTAGTAGTTTAGTAATAATGCAGTAGTGTAGTAGTAATGTAGTAGTAGTGTAGTAGTGTAGTAGTACTATTGTAGTAGTTTAGTAATAATGCAGTAGTGTAGTAGTAATATTGTAGTAGTTTAGTAATAATGCAGTAGTGTAGTAGTAATGTAGTAGCAGTTAGGTAATAATGCAGCAGTGTAGTAGTAATATTGTAGTAATTTAGTAATACTGTAGTAGTGAAGTAGTAATATTGTAGTAGTTTAGTAATAATGCAGTAGTGTATTAGTAATGTAGTAGTAGTGTAGTAGTAATGTATTATTAGTGTAGTAGTACTATTGTAGTAGTTTAGTAATAATGCAGTAGTGTAGTAGTAATATTGTAGTAGTTTAGTAATAATGCAGTAGCGTAGTAGTAATGTAGTAGTAGTTTAGTAATAATGCAGTAGTGTAGTAGTAATATTGTAGTAGTTTAGTAATAATGCAGTAGTGTAGTAGTAATGTAGTAGTACTGTAGTAGTAATGTAGTAGTAATGTAGTAGTAGTGTAGTAGTAATATTGTAGTAGTTTAGTAATAATGCAGTAGTGTAGTAGTAATATTGTAGTAGTTTAGTAATAATGCAGTAGTGTAGAAGTAATGTAGTAGAAGTGTAGTAGTGTAGTAGTACTACTGTAGTAGTTTAGTAATAATGCAGTAGTGTAGTAGTAATATTGTAGTAGTTTAGTAATAATGCAGTAGTGTAGTAGTAATGTAGTAGTAGTTTAGTAATAATGCAGTAGTGTAGTAGTAATATTGTAGTAATTTAGTAATAATGCAGTAGTGTAGTAGTAATATTGTAGTAGTTTAGTAATAATGCAGAAGTGTAGTAGTAATGTAGTAGTAGTGTAGTAGTAATGTATTATTAGTGTAGTAGTACTATTGTAGTAGTTTAGTAATAATGCAGTAGTGTAGTAGTAATATTGTAGTAGTTTAGTAATAATGCGGTAGTGTAGTAGTAATGTAGTAGTAGTTTAGTAATAATGCAGTAGTGTAGTAGTAATATTGTAGTAGTTTAGTAATAATGCAGTAGTGTAGTAGTAATATTGTAGTAGTTTAGTAATAATGCAGTAGTGTAGAAGTAATGTAGTAGTAGTGTAGTAGTGTAGTAGTACTACTGTAGTAGTTTAGTAATAATGCAGTAGTGTAGTAGTAATATTGTAGTAGTTTAGTAATAATGCAGTAGTGTAGTAGTAATATTGTAGTAGTTTAGTAATAATGCAGTAGTGTAGAAGTAATGTAGTAGTAGTGTAGTAGTGTAGTAGTACTACTGTAGTAGTTTAGTAATAATGCAGTAGTGTAGTAGTAATATTGTAGTAGTTTAGTAATAATGCAGTAGTGTAGTAGTAATGTAGTAGTAGTTTAGTAATAATGCAGTAGTGTAGTAGTAATATTGTAGTAATTTAGTAATAATGCAGTAGTGTAGTAGTAATATTGTAGTAGTTTAGTAATAATGCAGAAGTGTAGTAGTACTATTGTAGTAGTTTAGTAATAATGCGGTAGTGTAGTAGTAATATTGTAGTAGTTTAGTAATAATGCAGTAGCGTAGTAGTAATGTAGTAGTAGTTTAGTAATAATGCAGTAGTGTAGTAGTAATATTGTAGTAGTTTAGTAATAATGCAGTAGTGTAGTAGTAATGTAGTAGTACTGTAGTAGTAATGTAGTAGTAATGTATTATTAGTGTAGTAGTAATATTGTAGTAGTTTAGTAATAATGCAGTAGTGTAGTAGTAATATTGTAGTAGTTTAGTAATAATGCAGTAGTGTAGTAGTAATGTAGTAGTAGTTTAGTAATAATGCAGTAGTGTAGTAGTAATATTGTAGTAATTTAGTAATAATGCAGTAGTGTAGTAGTAATATTGTAGTAGTTTAGTAATAATGCAGTAGTGTAGTAGTAATGTAGTAGTACTGTAGTAGTAATGTAGTAGTAATGTATTATTAGTGTAGTAGTAATATTGTAGTAGTTTAGTAATAATGCAGTAGTGTAGTAGTAATGTAGTAGTAGTGTAGTAGTGTAGTAGTACTATTGTAGTAGTTTAGTAATAATGCAGTAGTGTAGTAGTAATATTGTAGTAGTTTAGTAATAATGCAGTAGTGTAGTAGTAATGTAGTAGTAGTTAAGTAATAATGCAGTAGTGTAGTAGTAATATTGTAGTAATTTAGTAATACTGTAGTAGTGAAGTAGTAATATTGTAGTAGTTTAGTAATAATGCAGTAGTGTATTAGTAATGTAGTAGTAGTGTAGTAGTAATGTATTATTAGTGTAGTAGTACTATTGTAGTAGTTTAGTAATAATGCAGTAGTGTAGTAGTAATATTGTAGTAGTTTAGTAATAATGCAGTAGCGTAGTAGTAATGTAGTAGTAGTTTAGTAATAATGCAGTAGTGTAGTAGTAATATTGTAGTAGTTTAGTAATAATGCAGTAGTGTAGTAGTAATGTAGTAGTACTGTAGTAGTAATGTAGTAGTAATGTAGTAGTAGTGTAGTAGTAATATTGTAGTAGTTTAGTAATAATGCAGTAGTGTAGTAGTAATATTGTAGTAGTTTAGTAATAATGCAGTAGTGTAGAAGTAATGTAGTAGAAGTGTAGTAGTGTAGTAGTACTACTGTAGTAGTTTAGTAATAATGCAGTAGTGTAGTAGTAATATTGTAGTAGTTTAGTAATAATGCAGTAGTGTAGTAGTAATGTAGTAGTAGTTTAGTAATAATGCAGTAGTGTAGTAGTAATATTGTAGTAATTTAGTAATAATGCAGTAGTGTAGTAGTAATATTGTAGTAGTTTAGTAATAATGCAGAAGTGTAGTAGTAATGTAGTAGTAGTGTAGTAGTAATGTATTATTAGTGTAGTAGTACTATTGTAGTAGTTTAGTAATAATGCAGTAGTGTAGTAGTAATATTGTAGTAGTTTAGTAATAATGCAGTAGTGTAGTAGTAATGTAGTAGTAGTTTAGTAATAATGCAGTAGTGTAGTAGTAATATTGTAGTAGTTTAGTAATAATGCAGTAGTGTAGTAGTAATGTAGTAGTACTGTAGTAGTAATGTAGTAGTGTAGTAGTAATGTAGTAGTACTGTAGTAGTAATGTAGTAGTAATGTATTATTAGTGTAGTACTAATATTGTAGTAGTTTAGTAATAATGCAGTAGTGTAGTAGTAATATTGTAGTAGTTTAGTAATAATGCAGTAGTGTAGTAGTAATGTAGTAGTAGTTTAGTAATAATGCAGTAGTGTAGTAGTAATATTGTAGTAATTTAGTAATAATGCAGTAGTGTAGTAGTAATATTGTAGTAGTTTAGTAATAATGCAGTAGTGTAGTAGTAATGTAGTAGTACTGTAGTAGTAATGTAGTAGTAATGTATTATTAGTGTAGTACTAATATTGTAGTAGTTTAGTAATAATGCAGTAGTGTAGTAGTAATATTGTAGAAGTTTAGTAATAATGCAGTAGTGTAGTAGTAATGTAGTAGTAGTTTAGTAATAATGCGGTAGTGTAGTAGTAATATTGTAGTAATTTAGTAATAATGCAGTCGTGTAGTAGTAATATTGTAGTAGTTTAGTAATAATGCAGAAGTGTAGTAGTAATGTAGTAGTAGTGTAGTAGTAATGTATTATTAGTGTAGTAGTACTATTGTAGTAGTTTAGTAATAATGCAGTAGTGTAGTAGTAATATTGTAGTAGTTTAGTAATAATGCAGTAGCGTAGTAGTAATGTAGTAGTAGTTTAGTAATAATGCAGTAGTGTAGTAGTAATATTGTAGTAGTTTAGTAATAATGCAGAAGTGTAGTAGTAATGTAGTCGTAGTGTAGTAGTAATGTATTATTAGTGTAGTAGTACTATTGTAGTAGTTTAGTAATAATGCAGTAGTGTAGAAGTAATATTGTAGTAGTTTAGTAATAATGCAGTAGCGTAGTAATGTAGTAGTAGTTTAGTAGTAATGTAGTAGTAATGTATTATTAGTGTAGTAGTAATATTGTAGTAGTTTAGTAATAATGCAGCAGTGTAGTAGTAATATTGTAGTAGTTTAGTAATAATGCAGTAGTGTAGTGGTAATATTGTAGTAGTTTAGTAATAATGCAGTAGTGTAGTAGTGATGTGGTAGCAGTGTAGTAGTAATGTAGTAGTAATGTATTATTAGTGTAGTAGTACTATTGTAGTAGTTTAGTAATAATGCAGTAGTGTAGTAGTAATATTGTAGTAGTTTAGTAATAATGCAGTAGCGTAGTAGTAATGTAGTAGTAGTGTAGTAATAATGCAGTAGTGTAGTAGTAATATTGTAGCAGTTTAGTAATAATGCAGTAGCGTAGTAATAATATTGTAGTAGTTTAGTAATAATGCAGTAGTGTAGTAGTAATATTGTAGTAGTTTAGTAATAATGCAGTAGTGTAGTAGTAATATTGTAGTTGTTTAGTAATAATGCAGTAGTGTAGTAGTAATGTAGTAGTAATGTAGTAGTAATGTATTATTAGTGTAGTAGTAATGTAGTAGTAGTTTAGTAATAATACAGTAGTTTAGCAGTAATATTGTAGCAGTTTAGTAGTAGTTTAGTAGTAATGTATTATTAGTGTAGTAGTAATGTAGTAGTAGTGTAGTAGTAATGTAGTAGTAGTTTAGAAATAATGCAGTAGTGTAGTAGTAATGTAGTAGTAGTTTAGTAATAATGCAGTAGTGTAGCAGTAATGTAGTAGTAGTTTAGTAATAATGCAGTAGTGTAGTAGTAATGTAGTAGTAGTTTAGTAATAATGCAGTAGTGTAGTAGTAATGTAGCAGTAGTGCAGGTGTAATGTAGTAGTAGTGTAGTAGTAATATTGTAGTAGTTTAGTAATAATGCAGTAGTGTAGCAGTAATGTAGTAGTAGTGTAGTAATAATGCAGTAGTGTAGTAGTAATGTAGTAGTAGTTTAGTAATAATGCAGTAGTGTAGCAGTAATATTGTAGTAGTTTAGTAATAATGCAGTAATGTAGTAGTAATATTGTAGTAGTTTAGTAATAATGCAGTGGTTTAGTAGTAATGTAGTAGTAATGTATTATTAGTGTAGTAGTAATATTGTAGTAGTTTAGTAGTAGTTTAGTAGTAATGTATTATTAGTGTAGTAGTAATGTAGTAGTAGTTTAGTAATAATGCAGTAGTGTAGAAGTAATGTAGTAGTAGTGTAGTAGTGTAGTAGTACTACTGTAGTAGTTTAGTAATAATGCAGTAGTGTAGTAGTAATATTGTAGTAGTTTAGTAATAATGCAGTAGTGTAGTAGTAATGTAGTAGTAGTTTAGTAATAATGCAGTAGTGTAGTAGTAATATTGTAGTAATTTAGTAATAATGCAGTAGTGTAGTAGTAATATTGTAGTAGTTTAGTAATAATGCAGAAGTGTAGTAGTACTATTGTAGTAGTTTAGTAATAATGCAGTAGTGTAGTAGTAATATTGTAGTAGTTTAGTAATAATGCAGTAGCGTAGTAGTAATGTAGTAGTAGTTTAGTAATAATGCAGTAGTGTAGTAGTAATATTGTAGTAGTTTATTAATAATGCAGTAGTGTAGTAGTAATGTAGTAGTACTGTAGTAGTAATGTAGTAGTAATGTATTATTAGTGTAGTAGTAATATTGTAGTAGTTTAGTAATAATGCAGTAGTGTAGTAGTAATATTGTAGTAGTTTAGTAATAATGCAGTAGTGTAGTAGTAATGTAGTAGTAGTTTAGTAATAATGCAGTAGTGTAGTAGTAATATTGTAGTAATTTAGTAATAATGCAGTAGTGTAGTAGTAATATTGTAGTAGTTTAGTAATAATGCAGTAGTGTAGTAGTAATGTAGTAGTACTGTAGTAGTAATGTAGTAGTAATGTATTATTAGTGTAGTAGTAATATTGTAGTAGTTTAGTAATAATGCAGTAGTGTAGTAGTAATGTAGTAGTAGTGTAGTAGTGTAGTAGTACTATTGTAGTAGTTTAGTAATAATGCAGTAGTGTAGTAGTAATATTGTAGTAGTTTAGTAATAATGCAGTAGTGTAGTAGTAATGTAGTAGTAGTTAAGTAATAATGCAGTAGTGTAGTAGTAATATTGTAGTAATTTAGTAATACTGTAGTAGTGAAGTAGTAATATTGTAGTAGTTTAGTAATAATGCGGTAGTGTATTAGTAATGTAGTAGTAGTGTAGTAGTAATGTATTATTAGTGTAGTAGTACTATTGTAGTAGTTTAGTAATAATGCAGTAGTGTAGTAGTAATATTGTAGTAGTTTAGTAATAATGCAGTAGCGTAGTAGTAATGTAGTAGTAGTTTAGTAATAATGCAGTAGTGTAGTAGTAATATTGTAGTAGTTTAGTAATAATGCAGTAGTGTAGTAGTAATGTAGTAGTACTGTAGTAGTAATGTAGTAGTAATGTAGTAGTAGTGTAGTAGTAATATTGTAGTAGTTTAGTAATAATGCAGTAGTGTAGTAGTAATATTGTAGTAGTTTAGTAATAATGCAGTAGTGTAGAAGTAATGTAGTAGAAGTGTAGTAGTGTAGTAGTACTACTGTAGTAGTTTAGTAATAATGCAGTAGTGTAGTAGTAATATTGTAGTAGTTTAGTAATAATGCAGTAGTGTAGTAGTAATGTAGTAGTAGTTTAGTAATAATGCAGTAGTGTAGTAGTAATATTGTAGTAATTTAGTAATAATGCAGTAGTGTAGTAGTAATATTGTAGTAGTTTAGTAATAATGCAGAAGTGTAGTAGTAATGTAGTAGTAGTGTAGTAGTAATGTATTATTAGTGTAGTAGTACTATTGTAGTAGTTTAGTAATAATGCAGTAGTGTAGTAGTAATATTGTAGTAGTTTAGTAATAATGCAGTAGTGTAGTAGTAATGTAGTAGTAGTTTAGTAATAATGCAGTAGTGTAGTAGTAATATTGTAGTAGTTTAGTAATAATGCAGTAGTGTAGTAGTAATGTAGTAGTACTGTAGTAGTAATGTAGTAGTGTAGTAGTAATGTAGTAGTACTGTAGTAGTAATGTAGTAGTAATGTATTATTAGTGTAGTACTAATATTGTAGTAGTTTAGTAATAATGCAGTAGTGTAGTAGTAATATTGTAGTAGTTTAGTAATAATGCAGTAGTGTAGTAGTAATGTAGTAGTAGTTTAGTAATAATGCAGTAGTGTAGTAGTAATATTGTAGTAATTTAGTAATAATGCAGTAGTGTAGTAGTAATATTGTAGTAGTTTAGTAATAATGCAGTAGTGTAGTAGTAATGTAGTAGTACTGTAGTAGTAATGTAGTAGTAATGTATTATTAGTGTAGTACTAATATTGTAGTAGTTTAGTAATAATGCAGTAGTGTAGTAGTAATATTGTAGAAGTTTAGTAATAATGCAGTAGTGTAGTAGTAATGTAGTAGTAGTTTAGTAATAATGCGGTAGTGTAGTAGTAATATTGTAGTAATTTAGTAATAATGCAGTCGTGTAGTAGTAATATTGTAGTAGTTTAGTAATAATGCAGAAGTGTAGTAGTAATGTAGTAGTAGTGTAGTAGTAATGTATTATTAGTGTAGTAGTACTATTGTAGTAGTTTAGTAATAATGCAGTAGTGTAGTAGTAATATTGTAGTAGTTTAGTAATAATGCAGTAGCGTAGTAGTAATGTAGTAGTAGTTTAGTAATAATGCAGTAGTGTAGTAGTAATATTGTAGTAGTTTAGTAATAATGCAGAAGTGTAGTAGTAATGTAGTCGTAGTGTAGTAGTAATGTATTATTAGTGTAGTAGTACTATTGTAGTAGTTTAGTAATAATGCAGTAGTGTAGAAGTAATATTGTAGTAGTTTAGTAATAATGCAGTAGCGTAGTAATGTAGTAGTAGTTTAGTAGTAATGTAGTAGTAATGTATTATTAGTGTAGTAGTAATATTGTAGTAGTTTAGTAATAATGCAGTAGTGTAGTAGTAATATTGTAGTAGTTTAGTAATAATGCAGTAGTGTAGTGGTAATATTGTAGTAGTTTAGTAATAATGCAGTAGTGTAGTAGTGATGTGGTAGCAGTGTAGTAGTAATGTAGTAGTAATGTATTATTAGTGTAGTAGTACTATTGTAGTAGTTTAGTAATAATGCAGTAGTGTAGTAGTAATATTGTAGTAGTTTAGTAATAATGCAGTAGCGTAGTAGTAATGTAGTAGTAGTGTAGTAATAATGCAGTAGTGTAGTAGTAATATTGTAGCAGTTTAGTAATAATGCAGTAGCGTAGTAATAATATTGTAGTAGTTTAGTAATAATGCAGTAGTGTAGTAGTAATATTGTAGTAGTTTAGTAATAATGCAGTAGTGTAGTAGTAATATTGTAGTTGTTTAGTAATAATGCAGTAGTGTAGTAGTAATGTAGTAGTAATGTAGTAGTAATGTATTATTAGTGTAGTAGTAATGTAGTAGTAGTTTAGTAATAATACAGTAGTTTAGCAGTAATATTGTAGCAGTTTAGTAGTAGTTTAGTAGTAATGTATTATTAGTGTAGTAGTAATGTAGTAGTAGTGTAGTAGTAATGTAGTAGTAGTTTAGAAATAATGCAGTAGTGTAGTAGTAATGTAGTAGTAGTTTAGAAATAATGCAGTAGTGTAGTAGTAATGTAGTAGTAGTTTAGTAATAATGCAGTAGTGTAGCAGTAATGTAGTAGTAGTTTAGTAATAATGCAGTAGTGTAGTAGTAATGTAGTAGTAGTTTAGTAATAATGCAGTAGTGTAGTAGTAATGTAGCAGTAGTGCAGGTGTAATGTAGTAGTAGTGTAGTAGTAATATTGTAGTAGTTTAGTAATAATGCAGTAGTGTAGCAGTAATGTAGTAGTAGTTAAGTAATAATGCAGTAGTGTAGTAGTAATATTGTAGTAATTTAGTAATACTGTAGTAGTGAAGTAGTAATATTGTAGTAGTTTAGTAATAATGCAGTAGTGTATTAGTAATGTAGTAGTAGTGTAGTAGTAATGTATTATTAGTGTAGTAGTACTATTGTAGTAGTTTAGTAATAATGCAGTAGTGTAGTAGTAATATTGTAGTAGTTTAGTAATAATGCAGTAGCGTAGTAGTAATGTAGTAGTAGTTTAGTAATAATGCAGTAGTGTAGTAGTAATATTGTAGTAGTTTAGTAATAATGCAGTAGTGTAGTAGTAATGTAGTAGTACTGTAGTAGTAATGTAGTAGTAATGTAGTAGTAGTGTAGTAGTAATATTGTAGTAGTTTAGTAATAATGCAGTAGTGTAGTAGTAATATTGCAGTAGTTTAGTAATAATGCGGTAGTGTAGAAGTAATGTAGTAGAAGTGTAGTAGTGTAGTAGTACTACTGTAGTAGTTTAGTAATAATGCAGTAGTGTAGTAGTAATATTGTAGTAGTTTAGTAATAATGCAGTAGTGTAGTAGTAATGTAGTAGTAGTTTAGTAATAATGCAGTAGTGTAGTAGTAATATTGTAGTAATTTAGTAATAATGCAGTAGTGTAGTAGTAATATTGTAGTAGTTTAGTAATAATGCAGAAGTGTAGTAGTAATGTAGTAGTAGTGTAGTAGTAATGTATTATTAGTGTAGTAGTACTATTGTAGTAGTTTAGTAATAATGCAGTAGTGTAGTAGTAATATTGTAGTAGTTTAGTAATAATGCAGTAGTGTAGTAGTAATGTAGTAGTAGTTTAGTAATAATGCAGTAGTGTAGTAGTAATATTGTAGTAGTTTAGTAATAATGCAGTAGTGTAGTAGTAATGTAGTAGTACTGTAGTAGTAATGTAGTAGTGTAGTAGTAATGTAGTAGTACTGTAGTAGTAATGTAGTAGTAATGTATTATTAGTGTAGTACTAATATTGTAGTAGTTTAGTAATAATGCAGTAGTGTAGTAGTAATATTGTAGTAGTTTAGTAATAATGCAGTAGTGTAGTAGTAATGTAGTAGTAGTTTAGTAATAATGCAGTAGTGTAGTAGTAATATTGTAGTAATTTAGTAATAATGCAGTAGTGTAGTAGTAATATTGTAGTAGTTTAGTAATAATGCAGTAGTGTAGTAGTAATGTAGTAGTACTGTAGTAGTAATGTAGTAGTAATGTATTATTAGTGTAGTACTAATATTGTAGTAGTTTAGTAATAATGCAGTAGTGTAGTAGTAATATTGTAGAAGTTTAGTAATAATGCAGTAGTGTAGTAGTAATGTAGTAGTAGTTTAGTAATAATGCAGTAGTGTAGTAGTAATATTGTAGTAATTTAGTAATAATGCAGTCGTGTAGTAGTAATATTGTAGTAGTTTAGTAATAATGCAGAAGTGTAGTAGTAATGTAGTAGTAGTGTAGTAGTAATGTATTATTAGTGTAGTAGTACTATTGTAGTAGTTTAGTAATAATGCAGTAGTGTAGTAGTAATATTGTAGTAGTTTAGTAATAATGCAGTAGCGTAGTAGTAATGTAGTAGTAGTTTAGTAATAATGCAGTAGTGTAGTAGTAATATTGTAGTAGTTTAGTAATAATGCAGAAGTGTAGTAGTAATGTAGTCGTAGTGTAGTAGTAATGTATTATTAGTGTAGTAGTACTATTGTAGTAGTTTAGTAATAATGCAGTAGTGTAGAAGTAATATTGTAGTAGTTTAGTAATAATGCAGTAGCGTAGTAATGTAGTAGTAGTTTAGTAGTAATGTAGTAGTAATGTATTATTAGTGTAGTAGTAATATTGTAGTAGTTTAGTAATAATGCAGTAGTGTAGTAGTAATATTGTAGTAGTTTAGTAATAATGCAGTAGTGTAGTGGTAATATTGTAGTAGTTTAGTAATAATGCAGTAGTGTAGTAGTGATGTGGTAGCAGTGTAGTAGTAATGTAGTAGTAATGTATTATTAGTGTAGTAGTACTATTGTAGTAGTTTAGTAATAATGCAGTAGTGTAGTAGTAATATTGTAGTAGTTTAGTAATAATGCAGTAGCGTAGTAGTAATGTAGTAGTAGTGTAGTAATAATGCAGTAGTGTAGTAGTAATATTGTAGCAGTTTAGTAATAATGCAGTAGCGTAGTAATAATATTGTAGTAGTTTAGTAATAATGCAGTAGTGTAGTAGTAATATTGTAGTAGTTTAGTAATAATGCAGTAGTGTAGTAGTAATATTGTAGTTGTTTAGTAATAATGCAGTAGTGTAGTAGTAATGTAGTAGTAATGTAGTAGTAATGTATTATTAGTGTAGTAGTAATGTAGTAGTAGTTTAGTAATAATACAGTAGTTTAGCAGTAATATTGTAGCAGTTTAGTAGTAGTTTAGTAGTAATGTATTATTAGTGTAGTAGTAATGTAGTAGTAGTGTAGTAGTAATGTAGTAGTAGTTTAGAAATAATGCAGTAGTGTAGTAGTAATGTAGTAGTAGTTTAGAAATAATGCAGTAGTGTAGTAGTAATGTAGTAGTAGTTTAGTAATAATGCAGTAGTGTAGCAGTAATGTAGTAGTAGTTTAGTAATAATGCAGTAGTGTAGTAGTAATGTAGTAGTAGTTTAGTAATAATGCAGTAGTGTAGTAGTAATGTAGCAGTAGTGCAGGTGTAATGTAGTAGTAGTGTAGTAGTAATATTGTAGTAGTTTAGTAATAATGCAGTAGTGTAGCAGTAATGTAGTAGTAGTGTAGTAATAATGCAGTAGTGTAGTAGTAATGTAGTAGTAGTTTAGTAATAATGCAGTAGTGTAGCAGTAATATTGTAGTAGTTTAGTAATAATGCAGTAATGTAGTAGTAATATTGTAGTAGTTTAGTAATAATGCAGTGGTTTAGTAGTAATGTAGTAGTAATGTATTATTAGTGTAGTAGTAATATTGTAGTAGTTTAGTAGTAGTTTAGTAGTAATGTATTATTAGTGTAGTAGTAATGTAGTAGTAGTTTAGTAATAATGCAGTAGTGTAGTAGTAATATTGTAGTAGTGTAGTAATAATGCAGTAGTGTAGTGGTAATATTGTAGTAGTTTAGTAGTAGTTTAGTAGTAATGTATTATTAGTGTAGTAGTAATGTTGTAGTAGTTTAGTAATAATGCAGTAGTGTAGCAGTAATGTACTAGTAGTGTAGTAGTAATGCAGTAGTGTAGTAGTAATGTAGTAGTAGTTTAGTAATAATGCAGTAGTGTAGCAGTAATATTGTAGTAGTTTAGTAGTAATGCAGTAGTGTAGTAGTAATGTAGTAGTAGTTTAGTAGTAATGCAGTAGTGTAGTAGTAATGTAGTAGTAGTTTAGTAGTAATGCAGTAGTGTAGTAGTAATGTAGTAGTAATGTAGTAGTAATGTATTATTAGTGTAGTAGTAATGTAGTAGTAGTTTAGTAATAATGCAGTAGTGTAGTAGTAATATTGTAGTAGTTTAGTAGTAATGCAGTAGTGTAGTAGTAATGTAGTAGTAGTTTAGTAATAATGCAGTAGTGTAGCAGTACTCACCCTGGTCTTCTTGTATATCTTGTTCTTGAGGTAGCTGAAGGTTCGGCTAACCTTGGTCCCACTCTTCCCCTCGAAGTCCGTCCTCAGGGGACCCGCAATGTCCTCCTCAGATATACTGACACACACACACACACACACACACACACACACACACACACACACACACACACACACACACACACACACACACACACACACACATACAAAAGGGTTTTCTAATAATCAATTAGCCTTTTTAAAATGATAAACGTGGATTAGCTAACACAACGTGCCATTGGAACACAGGAGTGATGGTTGCTGATAATGGGCCTCTGTACGCCTATGTAGATATTCCATTAAAAACTCAACTGTTTCCAGCTACAATAGTCATTTACAACATTAACAATGTCCACACTGTATTTCTGATCAATTTGATGTTATTTTAATGGGCAAAAAATGTGTTTTTCTTTCAGAAACAAGAACATTTCTAAGTCACTCCAAACTTTTGAACTGTAGTATGTATATATATATATATATACTGTATATATATACACACGCAGAGAGAAGGAACACCACCAGTAATATATATATATGTGTATGTATATACACAGACATACACACAGACATACACACACCTTTGGTATTACCATCCTTGTGGGGAGCTAAAATGGATTTCTATTCTATTTTCCCTCATTTCTAACCCCAACCCTAAACCTAACCCCTAACCCCTAACCCCAACCCTAAACCTAACCCCTAACCCCTAACCCCAAACCCCTAACCCCAACCCTAACCCCTAACCCCTAACCCCAAACCCCTAACCCCAACCCTAACCCCTAACCCCAACCCTAAACCTAACCCCCAACCCCTAACCCCAAACCTAACCCCTAACCCCTAACCCCAAACCCCTAACCCCAACCCTAACCCCTAACCCCAACCCTAAACCTAACCCCTAACCCCTAACCCCAAACCTAACCCCTAACCCCTAACCCCAAACCTAAACCTAACCCCCTAACCCCAACCCCTAACCCCTAAACCCAACCCTAAACCTAACCCCAACCCCTAACCCCTAACCCCAACCCTAAACCTAACCCCAACCCCAACCCTAAACCTAACCAACCAACCCCAACCCCAACCCCAACCCTAAACCAACCCCAACCCCTAACCCCAAACCTAACCTTTAACCCCAACCCCTAACCCCAACCCTAACCCCAACCCCAAACCCCAAACCCAACCCCCAACCCCCAACCCCTAACCCCAACCCTAAACCTAACCCCCCAACCCCCTAACCCCAAACCTAACCCTAACCCTCACCCCTAACCCCAACCCCTAACCCCAACCCCCAACCCCTAACCCCAACCCTAACCTAACCCCCAACCCCCAACCCCTAACCCCAACCCTAAACCCAACCCCCCAACCCCAACCCCTAACCCCTAACCCCTAACCCCTAACCCCCAACCCCCAACCCCTAAATAGAACTTGTCCTCATGGGGACGCCCTTGTGTCACGAGATTACACCCCACACACACTACACCCCACACACACTACACCCCACACACACTACACCCCACACACACACTACACCCCACACACACTACACCCCACACACACACTACACCCCACACACACTACACCCCACACACACACTACACCCCACACACACACTACACCCCACACACACTACACCCCACACACACACTACACCCCACACACACACTACACCCCACACACACACTACACCCCACACACACTACACCCCACACACACACTACACCCCACACACACTACACCCCACACACACACTACACCCCACACACACTACACCCCACACACACACCACACCCCAAACACACTACACCCCACACACACACTACACCCCACACACACACCACACCCCACACACACTACACCCCACACACACACTACACCCCACACACACACTACACCCCACACACACACTACACCCCACACACACACTACACCCCACACACACACTACACCACACACACACTACACCCCACACGCACACTACACCCCACACACACACTACACCCCACACACACACACTACACCCCCACACACACTACACCCCACACACACACTACACCCCACACACACACTACACCCCACACACACTACACCCCACACACACACCACACACCACACACACCACACCCCACACACACA